>NC_073693.1:249291396-249308396 GCF_029784155.1 Uranotaenia lowii
GTCTGAAGCACGAGAGGACTTCATCTCCCATCCATTCATCTGGTGGTTAGTTTTTTTTTGCTGCTTGTTTCTATCAAAGGGAAGAGACTTTTCCATAAAGGCTCTTCAAGCCGGAGAAAATGGGGACGTTCCATGGCATCTTTTGTCTCGCATTTTCCGACATCGACTCATAAATTATGCATGTAAAGTACACGTTTCACGGCTCATCGCCGCATCGGTTTCTGCAGTCAGTAGGTAGTTTCTGGCTTCTCTCTCTGGATTGTTTTTCCGGGAAAGGGGTGACTGGAAAGGAGTTTTTCCTCCGGTGTTTGTTCCCGAATGGCGGCAGATCAGCACCAAGGTAGGGCCTCACCAAAAAGCTTTTCGCTTGATTACGCTGCAAGTTCCCATTGTGTTTTTGTGAAGTAGCTCCTCGGTAGGACACACGTGAGACCGTTAAATGTATCGCACGTTTCCGGGCACAGTGACACCAACTGGAAGGTAGATCTTCACATTTTTGGGGTTTTTGGATATTTATTAACAAATTTTTGCCAAAATTTTACCAGACTATAGATTTAAACAAAAAAGCAAAAAACTAAACCTAATTTCCAAACTTTTTTCAGAAATTTCCATAATTGTAATTCTTGTTTTTTAACTTTGAATCCAAGAAAATAATTATGAACTTTTCGAAATGAAGAGTTAATCACCGTAAATTTGTTTAATGAAATTATTTTATCGGCTATATCGGTAAAATTGTATATTCTTAGAGAAAGAATATTTAAGAATTGAAAGAATATAGACGGATAGAAGATTAGAATAAGGTGAAAGATGTTGAAAATGAGCGGGGGGGTAATTTTAATTTGAAAACTTTTCATCACATTTCATCGTTTTGTTCCTCACGGGCCTACTACCTTGCAGTGGTTGATACTGATAGAGTTGTAGCAACCACCACACAATAGTAGGCCTAGCGTGGTTCGTCCCACAAGCGGAAACTTGCAGTACGAACGAACTTCGTTACTGCTCCATTAGACTGAGTCGATTTGCGGTCATTTTTGAATTTCTCTAACCCTGGGGTCTAAAAAGCTTCGTCTTGGTCCAAAACTCATCCTTAATTTTTTGTAGAATTTTTATTAACGTTTACACGAGTAATTTTAAACTTTTAGTTTTATTTGGAAAATTTGAATATTTTGTACTGTAAAATCAAAATCATTTTGAGCGCCGATGTGGTCTAGTGGATAGGCTGGCGCGAGTCTGGTATTGGTACGCCAGGCGTACTGGGTTCAATTCCTGGTATCGGCAAGAAAAATTTTTGGGTTCGAATCCCATAAGCGGGCCAACAGGTAAGATGTGTTTCATTATATAACTGACTATATAATTGGAATGTTCAATCACTTGCCAGCTGGCCAGGTATATCCACGGATGCCGGAATACCTGTAAGTAAACTAGCCCACCTGATTGATTCGTTCTTCCAAAAATATACCTACATCAACACACGCAATACATTCACCACAAAACAGTTCATACGAAGCCATGGGGTCCGGGTATGGTGTACGCGCTGCATTGGAGATTTGTCGAACCTAATAATCTAAGGAATGCATGTGAACCTATACTTTGGCAGAAACTGCGGTGAATCCGTGCACCCATGGTGGATTACCAACATACATACATACATACATACTGAAAAATCAATATCATTTTTGTTTTTCTTGTGGAACCGAACCACCTGATGGTTTTTGTGCTAATTTATAAAATTTCCAAAGAAAATTTTCCGCTGAACAACTTTGTCCAAGACACTCACTTTGTATCTTATTAGACAAAAAAGTCATAAGCTGTTTAACAGGGGTATGTCTTCTCGCATTGATAAATAATAAATTCAATTGACATCACTGCTCAAGCCTCGCGAAGTATCGCATGAAAAGTTGTCATGCAATACCTCGCTAGGCACCAAGCAGTTATGTCAATTGAATTTATCGTTTTTCAATGCGAGAAGACCACTTCTGTCTGTGCCCTTGCACGCGAAAGACTTGTGCCCAAGTTCCACGCACCTGAAGCACCTTTCCGGTTGCTGGGGGATGGCTATCTGGCAGATAGACCATGCAACCCACCTTTCGCCCACACTTGAGTGAGGCGTTTGCTGCCGCAACCGGAAGCTTCACGAATGCCACCTGAGTCCCAGATCTGGGAGGGCCTTTCCGCATCCTGACCGAGATCTGGTCAGTCCCGATCTTACATAGATCCTTAAGCGCCTCCTGCACCTCAGCATCCGTGGCTATCTCGTCAAGGGTTTTCACCCTGACGGTAACCGTGGTGCTGAGGGCACGGATTTCCGCGGCCTCACCCACTATCTCTTGCGTAAGCACGCTATACTCCGAGCTCTTCACCTGTGAGCCACGTCGGAGCTCGAGGATCATCTCGCCGAAACGTGTTCGGCGGATTCTCCTCACATCCCCTCCAAGTCCCACCAGCCTATCGCATGACCTCATTTGTCGGAGGACATCAGCGTAGGTCCCCTCTGGTGCCTTTACGACCAAGGCCTCTCCCTTGTCCCTGACCCGATTACGCTGTGTAATTCTCTTCCGCTGATCGTGCTCCACTCGTTATCCGTTTACACGAGCTGTAACTTACAGCTTGTAAGTGACTGGTACGGCAAGTGTGTGCGAATTACTAGGTTCTCTGACCTTTACAGTAAGTAGGCGTGGAGAGTGCAGTGAAGTGGAGTGATGCTCGTCATCTTTGTTTACAAATTAGCAGTGTGCTAAAATGAAAAGACAAGCTTAAAGCCTAGTCCACATTAGGAAACGGTTCATCTCGAGACGGTCTCAGCATCTCCCATTTTCTTCGGGAGACACTGAGACCGTCTCAGGTTTCCAACAACAACAACAACAGACAACATAGTTCGTCTCAAAACAAAAACCGCAGTTCATGTTGCCTAGTGTGGACTAGGCTTCAGTCTCAACTGTACTATGGCCAAAAAGTAAACAAACGCAAAGAAGCATATCAACATGGCTGATTCTGAAATTTAAGAGATCGTATCATCTTTTATTAACCCCCCTTGAGTGTGAAAGCTTTCGTATCTGGGTGGGAGAAAGAGAATTCTAGCCAAGAGCGAAAAAATATTTAGACCACACAACGTACAAAAAATAACAACTATAGTTTCCCCACTGTCAGTGTTGCCACATTTAAATCTTTACTCTTTAAAAATTCTGCACCGAAATGTGCACCAACAACAAAAAAAAACTTCAGTGGAAAATATTTGGAAAATCTCTAGTTTTTTTTGAAATTTTGTTTAATTGTTGATGCAATTTTTTTCTCTTAATTTTTCTATAATTAAAATTAATTAATTTTCTAAAAGGTAGTTAGAAATCCGAAATTAACTTTGAAACTGTGTTATTATTTCGCATAATTGACGAATTTAACATGAATCTGAATTCAGTATTTTTCTTAATAAAATGTTCATTCGATATGGTTTTGTTTGTCTTTTTCAAACGCTTTTAATGGTTTATTATTGTAAAATGTGAAATCTGTGCTAGTCTATCCTAATTCAGGTGTTTTTGTCAAAAAAACAGGACACCGAAGAAAAAAATAGGGTTTTTAAGGGCACCAGTAAATTAGTGGAAAAAAATGCAGCTCATCTTAGATTGCATGAATGAAGACGATATAACGGTGATGTAGACTAGGGTAATCATATCCTTTAACGCCAAAAAGAGTACGTTGAAATCATTCCAAAATATTTAGGAGAAACGGGAGAAACCAGAAAATTTAAGGCCATTCAAATAGTGACAATTAGTTGCTAGTTATGTGACTTACCTACAATTATTATATTTCAAAAAATTCTTCTACAAGTGGAAAATTATCGTTTTCTAGCTTTTGTTAATTCTTTTCAGATTTTAATGAAAAGTCAAAGAATCGTTGGATTATTCGAAGAGAAAAGATCAGAACATAGCAAATATGGTAAAATTTGCATTTATAAATGAGTTAAAATTGCTGTTATGCTCTTTGCTAACTGTTTGGGCGCTATTGTACATTCAAAGGCGCTGATTGCTTGCACAGATTATTGCGACGCCTAGATGAAGGATTTCTCAAAAGTGGTTTTAAAATTTTAGTAGTTGTTGTATTTTACATGTAAAAAAAAATTCTGATAAAGTAGAAAACTTGTTTTGAACGGAAAATTTAGATTTTAATCGATGTGATACTTTCCATTTTAATTCATTGTTTAGAAAACTCAACGAAGTAGAGAAAACTGAAGTACTGTGCCATGAATGCATAAAGAGTTGCATTTATTGTTGGACTTCTTGTACAGGAACAAACTTAAGAAACTGGAAGATATAAGTTCGTTTCTTTGATAAAATATCTTTCAACAACAAAAAAAAAGAGTACAAACCGCAAGATTTCACAAAAAAAAGAGTACCGTAAAGCTGGAGGGAACTTTGATCACTTTTTTCATTAAGTTTTGAATATTTTGGAAGGGTTTGCTTTTTCGTATCACCTAAAAACTTTAAAACACTTACTGAGGTGAGAGTAGTAAACATGATCATTGATTGCAGTTAATTCAAACGACATTGGTGGTAATAATTAAATGTTTGTTACAAAACCAGACTTCGAGTTTCGGGGTAACTTTAATCACTATGGTTTTTACGTATCTCAATATCTTCAAATTTATTGTTTTTGATGCCATTAAGCAAAGAAGGCTAAAGAATTGATAACAGTAATTTTTGTTTGGACTCAATTGAATTTTTCAAACGTTTTCTTTCAACAACAAATATACTCAAAAGATGGACAATGTTGCTGCATACATTTAGGGGCAAAAATTATAATCATTTTTCAATATTTTTTGGCCTCAAAAACGAATGAAATGTTACCTTCATGCAATTCCCTAAGTCCTCGCACTGTTCCCACGTTCTTGTTTTCTTCAAACTTAACCATTTTGATAGGGTTTTTAGCCAATTTTTTTATACGGGCTTTTTCATGGAAAATGACTGTTTTTTTTTTCAACATCCAAAAAATTATCATCAAATGACCATAAAAATAATAAAAATATACCTAAATCAAGAAAAAAGTTGAAAATTCACATTAAACAACCCATTTGCTCCTAAATGCTTAGATTTGATCAGGAGAGTTGTTTGTTTGTGAGCTTTAAAAAAAACAGATATTTTAAGATTTTAAAATTACATTTTAAGTAACATTTAAAATCTCCTTATAAAAACCAATTTTAGCATATTTGTAACTCAATTCATAGGCTTTCAAACGTTGTAAACAGTTTTCAGATATTTGAACTTTATACTTAGTTAATGATGATTATCTGCAAAAATTTCATGTTGATCAAAATAACTTACTTACTTACTTACTTAATGATCCCGCGCCGATCCTCCGGTGCATAGGGCCGTGGTAAAAGACCTCCACTGTTGACGATCCGGAGCCAGCGTCTTCACCTGGTCCCAGTCAAGATTCTCGTCGACAGTTCGGATTTCAGCGGCTAGGCTTCGCCGCCACGAATTTCTGGGTCTGCCTCTTCTTCGATGACCTTCTGGATTCCAATCTAGCGCCTCTCTGCAAATCTCGTTTTCATCTCTTCACAGCGTGTGCCCAATCCATCTCCACATACGTTCCCGAATCTCGATTTCTAGCGCCCTTTGATGACACCGGCGATGTAGTTCCTCATTCGAGATCCAATTGCCAGGCCACCAAGCGCGGATGATATTCCGCAGGCAGCGGTTTACAAATACTTGCAGTTTTCGCGTCGTTACCGCATATGTGCACCAAGTTTCGCACCCGTACAGCAATACGGATTTGACGTTTGAGTTGAAGATTCGGATTTTCGTTCGTAGAGAGATCTGGCGTGACCGCCAGATGTTTCGGAGACTCGCAAACGCAAATCGGGCCTTTCTTATCCGGGTTTCGATGTCTATTCTGGTACCACCATCAGGCGTTATCTGGCTACCAAGATACTGGAAGCACTCCACATTTTCTCAACTTGTTGCCCAGCTTACCATGAAAACTGGAGGGATTTCCTGTGTTGATCTCCATCGACTTGGTCTTTCCGACATTGACTTTGAGACCTGCTGCCTTGGAACTTTCGGTGAGGTCGTCGATCAAAATAACCCCGCTGATCAAAGTTCCCCCAGTTTACGGTACGCTCACCTTACTGTAGATCGCCCTCATTTATGAAGCAGAAGAGTTCAACTTCTTAACTTGACAAACCTTGAAAAATCAGGACATCTCTGGCTCCTCTGGTTCGAAGAGCAGCGTCTTTTCTCGTAAACATACCAAGAAAAATACTGTTAGCTCTGTGTTATTTCTCCGATTTCTCCTCAGCTCAATAGGCAATACATTTTTCCGGAGAAAGGAATTCTCTTCAACAGCCAATGTGATTGCTCTCACTCTCGGGTTGACAACCTCACTCTTGATTGCAGTACGATTCATCTCTCCCCACACATTGGGAAGAATGACAGCTTGCTGTTAAATTCCTTGAAAAAATAAAAATCTCCCCGCGCAGTTTGAGTGGAGCAGATGAATAAAAGTGCACTCTCTTTCACCGGACAAACCGATCTGTGGAGTTTTGCCATCCTTGGTTGGTAACATTGTTTTCCACTGAGATGACGGCCTCCTTAAATTTCATTTTCATGCTGGCTAGTGATATTTTACGGTTGTTATTTCTCGTGTAACCTGACATCATCGAATTTTCCATAGTATTGTTTGAAAGTCGATCTGCTAACTAGATAGCCCATAAAACGAACTTCAACCTATTTAAAAGGAGCAAAGATTTTTCCGCTTCTTTTTATTTTTTATTCTATTTTAACGCACAGTCACGGGTGCAATAATGTAAAGTCGAATTTTGCTTAATATCATCCAAAGACCGTAAAATATCGATCATAAATTCAGAACCACGTTGACATATTCATAGTCACTAAATCTCAGAAATTGGCTCCTTTACTACAGTTGATAAAGAGATTAGGTATGGGTCGAAGCTATCGACAAAAACGCTCTAGCCTGTTAAGCATTGGAGTGGTCTGAAATTTGATTCGAAAGTATGGAGAGGAAAGTTGTTCCGTGGACAAAAGAAAATTGGGCGGAAGCGGGTCCAGTGGACAAAACTCTGGACCAGAATGTCTTTCGTGCTTACGCCAGTAAAAAAACCGCCACAGTTCAGAATGTGGCACTATTCATCTTACCAAGGGGTCTAAGGCCATATATGAAGCATAAGATGCAAAAACTGAGTCAAGAACAAACGGCTTCCGTCAAACCAAGAGCTCGTAAATTATATGATCATCAGGTGTATGCGTTATCATCGACGATGAAACTTATTGCAAATTTGTATAACAAAATGCTTCCTGTTGACCAGTAATACACCGAACGTGACGCTCATTAGACCGAGTTACCTAAACGGGCACAAAACGTGGATAATGCTCGTGGTAAATAAAAAAAAAGCTGGTACAGTGTTGTCTTTTTATCAAAACCCTGTTGTTTTGGCGTCTACAAAAAAAAATGATACATTAATTTTTTTTCTGTATAAAAAGAAATAACAACACTAGAAATAACATGAATACGAAAATGTTTCTTCAAAGTCTTCATACAGAAAATTTTTCATAAAGGTGTTTGCTTATGAAACACACTGTGTAGCACTATGCCCACCGACGTGCACCACACATTCATGTATGTATATTTATGTTGCTTTTGTGAGTAGTGGCAAAAACTTATGAGCCGGGGTGGTGGGTGGCAGATACCGAGATAGTCATATGGAGGTGTACAGATAAGAGACTTTACAGGCGTTCCAGGAGTTTTTTGGGCTCTAACTATGGGGATACGGTTCATGATAGTGAATAAAGAAACGATATGAGACCAAACACCTCCGGAGAGTGGATAAAAGCATCCTGGCAGCATCCATTCTATTCTTTGCTCACAGAAGGGGACCAACAACCCCGAGTGTCGGGTTTTATTGGAAACAGCTCCCAGTACAAGCTGTGTGTCAGAGAGAATGTTTGAATGGGGGAAACACCTTCCAAGAGTTGGTTGAATAGGCAGGTCCATTCGATGACCTCCCAACCATTGTGTTCGATGTAGCACTTCCAAATTGCATGAGTACATTAAGCTTCTTTATTTCATCATTCATTCATCATGTGGTGGAAGGAAGCTTCGAATCAACTCAGAAAAGCTTTCTAGAAAAGATGGATTTTTTCACGATTGTTATTACATCAAAAACCATATTGATTTGCTGTAAATGTACGCAAATCATGAAAATAATTTATATGTCATTCAAATGAAATATTTCGAAATAGTAGAGTAAATCCTTCAAGATTAAGGTTGCCAGATTTTTTCAGAACGTAGCCTGGCCGTCAAAAACGGCCGATTTAATATAAAAACCTGGCAAAACCCGAGCATTTATTTTCAAAATTGAGGTCCAAAAATCCGGGCAAAATCCTGGCAAATGTTGTCAAAACCCAAAAATTACTCAACAAAAATCAAGAAAACAATAGAAAAATTAATTTCTCTATCAAAATTTATCGACAGATTTGAAATCGTATTTGAGACTTCAAAAACAATTTTAATGATTATTTTTGTTAAACTTACTCAAAAAAAAAATTCATTTTAGACGCTAAGATAGAAAATTATCACAACACAATTTGTTTTTTTTTTTTTTGTTTGATTTGCCAAATAAAGTGAAAAAATTCGAGCTTTTTTTCAATGGAATCCACGACTGTTTCTAAATTTAGTGAAAAATATCCGGGCAATCCCGGATAAATCCGAGCAATTTGGCAACTTTATACAAGATATTATTGCCAATTATTCTATAATATTATATGCCACTTTATCGGTTAGGGTAAGAGAGTTGAAATGGCAGACAGATAACAGATGTCATGAAATTTTGAAAAGATTTTGAAAATAAAGAAAAGCAATTGTTATAGATGCAAAACCATGTACTAAATAATTAGACCCACATCAATAAAATGTATCAAAAAAGTAAAAGCCGATAGAGAAGGTACTGTATTCTGTGATGTAGTTATAACACATTAAAAACGGCGAATAAATCTAATCCGGAAATCACCAAAATTCGGCATTGAATATCTCAGAAACCACTTAGGGGAGATGAGGGCATAACGAGCACCCAGGGCATAATGAGCACTTCTTTTTTCTACATAAGTACGTATTTTCTTAAACAAATATTCATAAGGACTTGTTTCGTACTACTCAAAGTATTAATTTTTCACCAAAAAAGAAATATCCTTTTCATCTTTACAGAAATATTAAATAATAACCAGCTAGGTTCTCAAGTGACGAAAATATTATAATTTTTGAGAACCACCAAATAAGCTTTTAGGACCTTTAAGTCATCTTGATCTGAAATAAACGCACTGCAACATGATCTACACATTGTTTCTCAATTTTCAACATCATACAATTTTTGATTTTACACTTTAATCAATTTTAAAACGCTTTTTTACTTTAATTTGTTCACTAAAGGCGAACAGAGCACTTTCAATGAAGGCATAATGAGCATTTTCTGCCAGGGAATCTAGAAGCGAATTCAACTTGATGAAGTCAACTGAATAATAGAGCTACAGTTTGACTTGTTTCGTCTGCAGAGATGTTAAAATCGCGAGTCTACATACTCGCACTTTGCCCTTCTTTGCAGAACGATTTTATTTCGTTAAACTCAAACTGCAATGATGCTATCTAAAGTTCAACTCGGAAAGCATCAGGAAGTAAGCTTCGGGTAAACTCGGCAGGAGTAAACAGCAATCGGGGGGGAAACATCAGCGAAGCAAACGAACAGTTCTGCGAATTAAAAAAAAATCGTTTTCGTTCGGCAGCCGAACACATCAATCGGACAACGCATGGGGGCGTGGCTTAAATTGATAGATACAAGGGAACGGGAAACGAGCGAGAGAAGGGTGCGAGGAATGTTAACTCGGTCCGTCGGGCAACGATCGCTCGTGAGCATTCGTGTACGGTAAGCTTCGTTCTGTTGTTTTGTTGGTATGATTTTATTCCTGCGAGGCATGGAAAACATCAATTCGGAAATGTTCTCTTCGTTTTGTGTGCAATCGCGTCATGATTGGAACGAAGATAAAATCAATCTGCACACAACAAGTTAAACTCGGAAAAAATCAGCCGAATGATTCTTTCCGAAGCGAGTCTACACACCGCTGTTCGTCTGTCGATTTGGCCTATTGGTAAGGTGTTGGTGAGGTAATCAGTAGACTCGAGTTCGATTCCTGTTCGAGGGGATTTTTTTTTTTTTGCACATACCATTCATGATTGATTTTTTTATTGTTACATTATACGGCTAATAGCATCAAAGCATCGTCCGTCAAACAAAACACCAGAAACATAATGTATGAGCTGAGCTCGTGATATAGCTCAGTTGGCAAGTCTGTTGTCTCCTGAGCCGATGTCCGCGAGTTCGAGCCCAAGAGTAAACATCGAACACAGTTGTACCGGATAAGTTTTTCAATAACGATCCGCCAACTGTAACGTTGATAAAGTCGCGAATGCCATAAAGATGGTAAAAAACAAAAAAAAAATTGAATTCTACAAACAGACCTAGATTATTTTGTTATTGCTTTGTTTGATGAATCTACGCCTCACCGTTTAGTGCAATCATGATCATGAATGATAAATGAAAAAAAATCACCTCCACCAGGAATCGAACTCGAGCCTACTGATTACCTCTCCGACATCTAACCAATAGGCAAAATCGTCAGACGATACAAGTCAAGCTGTAGCTCTATTACTCAGTTGACTTCATCGAGTCGAATTTGCTGCTAGAATCCCCGGCAGAAAACGCTCATTATGCCTTCATTTATGGTGCTCATACTGCCTCAGGGGGTATCTCATTATGCCTCTACAGTGACTGGTTTTCAGCTTTCGGCAAAAATTTTTAAAATGCATTTTTAAACGTTTTTATCAACTTTTTCAAGTTTCATCCAATTAGGCAATAGACTGTTTGAGTGTCTGAACACGAAACAATGATGTAATTCACATATTACAGCTGTTCTCTATGGTTAAATAAGCGTTTTCTTTACGGTGGCCATTATGCCCCCATCTCCCCTAACCAAATTTTATTTATTTGATATCCTTACGATACCGAAAATGTTGTGTTTAATTTTGTAGAATAAATTTTCATCATTTAAATCTAGGCAAATGAGTAATGGATGGTTTAACTGCCATATGAATGACCAAAAATTGTTGCATTTTTTTGCGATTCTCTGTGCCAATTAAAAAAAATAAAATTGTAATCGTAAAGCCGAACAAACTTATTTCAGTTTACTTTAGAAGGCTTGGCATGGCATAATAGTTTGAGGGCCAACAGATTTAAGACTTATACTTTTTAAACACAGTAGTACACAAATAAGAACATAAATGGATCATCGCTTTTTAGGACAGTATGAATTGCATACAGTATAACTTTATATTTGACCCCCTAGGAGACCTTTGGGGTAAGTGTCAGCTTATGAAATCATTTTTAGAGAAAACACACATTCAGGTTTGTGCGTTACGCTGTTTTCCAAATATTTTTAGAAAAACTGTAATTACCATTCAAACATAAAAATATGAAAATTATATTTTCAATATTTTAATAAACTACCAAACATAATTCGAAATATGAATTATCGTTAAACGTCATTAATATACAATGCATTTATTTTTCGACACAATATTGAACATATGAACAGTGAATGAAATGCCAAAAAGCATTTACAAAATTTTGGCATGTTTTTACAAAACTGTAAAACATTTTAAAAAAAATTTTTTTTTGGTTTTTAATCAATGATTATCTTGTCACAAGATCGCAAGTTATTTTGGCTTTAAAAAAAATAAGAGAAGTATTTTTCTTTTTTATTTTTCACTTTTTTGTAAAATACGGGTATTTATACAAATTAAAAAAAATTAAACCGAATCAAGATTAAGATTATTTTAAAGCGAAAACCAAATCGTTTTCATTCCAATGTGATCCATTTTAAAACTTTAAAAGGCTGTCATCAACATACACATTTATTTTTTATAGCATTAGGGACCTAAAGGTGTTTTTAAATGTTTTTCAGAAGTAATTGAATTTCAATCTAATATTTCGAATCTATAACAATCATATATATAATCAAATTTAATAATATCGTTAAAATTATGGTACTTTCAGTTCATTTTCCAGGCAGTTCGGCACTATGTTTTTATTAGTTTTTTAACTTTCTATCACTACTTTCAAGTTATTCCCATTAATCATATTCTCTTTTTCAGTATCATCACTTGCTTCAATTAATAGTAAATCAAGATTTGAAAAATATAATCTACCCGTGCGGTGATATCTATTTTATTAATATCGTATTAACATTTCACAGTATTATATTGAATTTACAGTCTATGACGATGATCAATAATATTTGAAAAGCAATCAAAATAATGTTTCGAATAGAAAAATAAAAAAAATCTGTTTTTCACAGCTTTCCAAAGGTAAAATGTTTTCGGCATTCATTCTATTTATATAACAATGTTTGAGAAACTTTTGTAAGGACATTATTATGTTTATTGATCTACATCCTTGAACATTATCATCATATTTCATAACATTTTCAGCATCGTAAAGTTCCTGTCTCTGGTGAAAAAATAACATAATTCATATAAACATATATAAATTTTTTTTTCATAGCTCAACCCTCCAGCGAATGATAATCGAAAATACTTTCAGATTTATTTAATTTTTTTTTCATCTGAGTTTAAAAATGTTTTTATTTATTTATATTATCGTTATGTTATCAGAACTTTATCGTTTTCTTTATTGTAGCGAAACCGAGGCATTATTATAAAAAAATTAATAATTTCAATAACATCTTAAACTGGATCTATCGTCAAACTTTCAGTATAATTCTACTGGTGAAGTTATTTTTAACAATTACTTTCATTTACTTGTAGGTTCACGGGCGAATGAATACACATTCATAATAATTTTCATGTTTATGAGCAGGTTTAGAATTTGAAAAAGGATCAGTGGAGCTCAACACATCGTTTTTTTTGTTATCTGAGGGCTGGCCTAGTCTCAGGAATTTTCATAAAACCCCTTGAATGCATCCCACATATAAATCAATTGACTGTTTTATTTTATTAGGTTACTGGATGTCACGTTTCTTTACATACATATATACATATATTGCATAATGGTTGTATTGTATAATTGTACATATAACTTCATATTGAAGCATATTATATTATATCACTGTATATCATGTTATTATTTATTCTATGCACAAGGGCAGGGGCGCCAGGGTATCCTTCTTTTGCAAAAGGAGCAGGTAGCGGTATGTGCTCGTTACCCGTTTCGAATACTGGACGTTTCTCAATTTATGTCAAGGGAATTTGGCATGAGTGAGAAAAAGATCGTATTTGATTACTTTTTGTAAAATAAGGACGCACTCTTTTTTCGGAAGCCTTGGGGGCGGGATTATAATTTACATGCTATTTTGGTTAGTCAACAATATGGTAATAGTTTCTCGAGGCTACTCCACTATACCCTGGATACCGTAAGTGCCTCTGCTTGCGATTCTATTCCCTTAAAAGTCTCATTGAGAGGTTATAACTGTGTTGCATGGTAGCCAATATGGACGCGTGGGTTATTTTCTTGGCCATAACCGCGGCGCTGCCGCAAACCCAAGGTGGATTCATACATACATACATACATTTAAAAGGCTGTCATCAACATAAAAATTTGAAAGAAAAAATTTACAAAAAAAAGGTATGAGTTTAGAAAACCAAATTCTTCGAAATCAATTTTTGAATTTATTTTAAAGAAATTTATTCAAATTGATAGTCCTAGTCCTAGGTTTTTATTTATTGATTTATTATTCAATAAGTATGTCTTCGCTTTTAAATTCTGAATTCTTGTGTTCAGAAATCATAATCTTCTCGGAAGCCTTTATATCAGTATTTTAAATGAGAAAAACATAATATATCAATTGACGACGACAAAATATTCTAAGCTTGAAATTCTAAACTATAAAATTGTGCTTGAAAATATTAAACGTTTCACTTATTTCTATTATTATAAGTATTCTCTTTCTAATCGATCACTGCTTTTTAATTAAGCAATGAAAAATTCAAAAAATGAATGGAAGCAGCAAATTTAATGTTGAAATTTTTTATTGGCGTAATGTTCACTAAATAAGTATTTGCTTTATGCTTTTAATATGTACAGCAAAACTTCTATCAATTTATGAAATATGCCTACCTCTACTTAGTCATTTCTTTCAATGATGAATTGAACAAGTTGTATAAATATATAAAGTGTACGCTTCAAAAATGAGGTTTATCGGCCTTTTGATTTAATAACCAAAAAATGATTTTTAAAAATTTATTTTGTCCCTGAATTTGATCATTTAAAATAAAATTATATATTTTAGTCTTTTCATCAAAATTTAAATCACCATCATGTGTTTTGATTGAATTCTCTTAAGTTACAAATGCATATATTTTTTTCCTTATCGAGAATATATATTTCAAATCGTGATTATGTATTGTTTAAAATTATTACTCATCGCGGAATGTTTTTAACAATGCCTCCAATGAAAATGATGAGAAGAAACGTAAAAAACATAATTAAAAATTTAAAATTATCATCATTTATTAAACAAATTTAAATCATGGTTTATTTCTTACTTGTGCTTGAATTAATATGAGAAAGAGGATTGAATGTCTATTGAAATCTGGTGTTAGATTTTATATATTCTTTATCTTAGTACTGATCCTTGCGTCCAAAGATTTCAATTTTGGTTTTATTCGAAATTTTAATAAGTTTAAGTTTTCCGGTGCTTCTTAAATATTTACTTGAAATTTGTAGATTCGGCATTAAAACGCTAATCGCTAATTTGCCTACTTCGTTTTTGCTGAATAATTTTCGTTTACACTTATTTTTTTCACCAAACTTTTGTACTAGCTGATAAACAAACTCCATCAAAAGCAATCTGTCAAGGAAGAACGCTGATACATACTTTTTTCTAGTGTCAAGAGATTTCTGGTGAAGTAACGGATAAACTAACTCCGCTAGGTGCATTTTTTTGATCAAGCTTGCTGATGAATGTTATTCTCCTCAAGGTGATGTAGTTTGTTTATCCGTGAGCTCTCCCAAAATTAAGTTAAACAATAATTAAACTAACAAAATTGTAGCGGACTAATTAGTGAATAGCGTTTTAATGCCGACCTCTGTAGATTAATGTACATATGTATTTCAATTTTCAGCTAATTTTTGGAATAGTATATTAATGACATACCGGATCAACCATCGATTTGATATTTTTATTCTGATTACATTTTAAAATAAAGAGAGTATTCGAAAAAATGCAATATTTTGTTTCGTGAATGGCTTTTGAATACATTGAAGGAAATTGATGAAATATTCGGTGAAACTACCTAGTGATGTGTACGTGCACAAATTTTCGTGACAATCTGTCAAGTAGTTTTTTTTTTTTCAAATAGCGTCCAAATCTGAAGATCATTGACAAAATTTTTTGGGCAGAATCGAGAAAAAATCAGAAAAGTCATAGTAGTAGACTCAAACACGACTGGAAATCAACTATTCGACCAAATTTCATACGATAAATCGTTAGAGGACCCAATAGTGAGCTAAAATTTGAAGATAATTGATTCCATGAAATCAGAGAAATGTGAGAGGATTTTTCAAGCTAAATCCAAAAATATGAATGAGGAAGTGATTAAAAAAAGTTTTTTTTTTCTGACTGGTTGTATATCTGACTTTATTCATTTCTACATGGTGAAAAAGCTGCCCAGCGATAAAATTAAAAAAAAATACGGTGGTCAAATCGTGCGCAAATGTTTGGACCGCTTGTGGAGAGATATTTTGAAATATATAAGAATGGACAGCAAAACGAACTCTTTAGCGGGCACCTGGCATGTTTCCAACCAGAAATTTTTTGTTGACAAATCTCGCCTGTATTCTCCGGAGATGAACAAGGATAAAAAAAAATGAAAAATTAAATGTCTAGTACTTGAGGACGCTAAAGATCTGCGGAAACTGCAAATTACTATTTTTTTCGTAACGATTGACAGGATCAATGGCTAAAAATACAAAGAAGACTGCCTCCAAATCTGATCGTTTTCTCTGCAGAGCTCCAAAATAGGTCCCATACAGTTTATACTCTATTGTAAATAGTTGGATCTCGTGCAATAATGCGAAAACGGTGGTGGAATGATAAAAAGTCAAATATGTTTTTTTTTGTGCCGGCAGAGGACAATCGGCTTAATTTTTGATAACTTCGACCAAATTCAAAATTAAAATTCAAATTCAAAATGATAGATGGCGCACGTGTCGCCAGAAAATTTCAAGCCGGAAACTTTGTTCATCGGACGCTATCTCAAAAACAACTTTCCAGAACGTCACAAAAATTTGCATAGTTAAACGTTACATACCAGGTAGCTTCGCTGAAAATTTCATCAATTAATATCCATGCACAGAATTTTTTTTTACTATAACGTGTCACTGAAACTGCAACCTTTAAAATAAATCAACCTGTAATTTTAAATTGTTTTCCTTAAAAGTTAACGAAGCAAATGTCCTGTAAAACAGTTGTACACTAAAAATTACATGTCACGTAATTTGTGTTTCGATCTGTTAAATTACGGTAGGTAAATGTCCTGCTCTTTTTTTTACAGGACATTTGCGTAATTTGACAGGAAATAATTTTTGCTGTGTGCATTCAAAAGTTATTCACAAAACAAAGTGTTGCATTTATTTCGAATACACTCCTTAGTAGGTATCAGAAAAACTTATTATTTAATCCAGTTTGTTTGATGGTCTTAAGTAGGAAAACGATTTTAGAAATCAATTTTCTTGATTACCATGCATTTTTGGTATGGTTCTTATTTCTAGCTTAATTTGAATTTCGAAAACTCTTTGGTCCTTCGCACGGACCTAACTCTACCCCACGGTCGGCGGCTAATAGCTTTGGCAATATGCCTTTTTTTCTCCAGAACTAAACAATTTTCATATAAATAATCAGTTGAAAACCATGATTAACATTTCT
>NC_073693.1:249308896-249346896 GCF_029784155.1 Uranotaenia lowii
AAATTTATCATTCATACTTGTCTGTGAATTACATATATGAGAAGTTTGGATCCAAAAAAAGAATTAATTCTCAGTTAATAACTTCAAAACTCTTTTCATACCTCCATCTTTTTCTGGAGTAAATTTAAAATTGTCCTATATTATCTCCGTACTTTATTGATCGAACTAGAACTGAAACGTTCATTAAGACGTTTGGGAAACGGGCAAAAAAAACATTAAGCGTGAATGAACGCGGTGGTTAGTTTCAACTCAACTTAAAAACTCAACACTTTATTTCGTTTTGATTGGGGGTTTATTGTGAACGATGTGTATAAGTAGCATGGCGGATTGGTGTGATCTGTGTCTCAAACTGAGTTGTGTATAAAGTGGCGATATAAAGAAAATGAATATAAAACAAATTCCTTATCATTTACCATCAACACATTCACAAGTTTGTGTTTGTAATGTATAACATATAACAGCATGAATTTAACTTTGTGTGCATTTTCTCCCTGTTCTGACCTGAGCTTATATCTCCCGAAAGCTGCTTTAGATCGTTTTCAGGTTGGTCTAAATTCCCGTCTGGAAGTGTCAGCTCGTTCCCTTACTAACACTATTGAGCGGTGAGTTTACACTCAAACATCAACAAATTTGAAAATCAATACTAGATTTTAAGCTTAAGTATGATCACGGTTACGGTCACGGTGAACTCTGGAAGACAACTTTAGTTTTTGGAAATAAGCATCGCTTATTTTTGCACCATTCTAAAGCTGGGACTTTCTCTTTTCATTCATGCCCAAATTTAAAATAATCTATCGAAGTGTCTTGAACAATTTATGTTATTTAAGGTTTTTTAACCTTTTTAATGACTTTTCCAAAGACAAAATCATACTAATCACTGTGAAAACGTTTGTCTTTGCGTTGATACAACTCCATATGTCAATAAAATAATCATATTGGAAATTTTCCCTGGCTACAATTTTGTAGAAGGCATCAAATTTATACAAATTGAGCGAAATGAGTTGTAATGTGACAAACAGAGTGATTATTATTTCTTTGGAAAAAATTAATAAAAGTTCTCATCACTGACTGTACTAAGACCAGAAATGGTATTCTAACAACTTAGTTAGTGATTGTAGAGTATTTAAATATTCAGAAGTGTTTATTAACATTGAAAAAATATTTTACATAAATTTGATCAGGATAATCTGAAGTAAAGAGCATTCGTGTGGTTAGGGGAGAGTGGGGATACTTGATCCTCTTTTCTTATTTTCACCATATCTTTTAGACTAAATTTAGAAACTCGTATTCTTTTAAATTTTCTGACAGCGTGTAACTTCTAGTTTCTAAACTCCAAAAATAAGAATGATACTTGAAACCGTAGATGAACTAGAAACATTTTCGTGAGAGTAAAAAAACTGCGATATTTTTTTATGTTAAGGGAGACTTGATTTTCTATTGAACGCAAGGCCGGATTAAGGGGGGGGGGGGCAAAGGGGGCAAAGCCCGGGGCTCAGGGGGGCCCCCGAGGGAAAGATAAGTTTTAAAAAGTCCTTAATCATACTATTTCAATTTATACAAATCTATGGAAATAAATCAAAACAAGAAAATCGGAATGAATACTTGAAATATAACAACTGAAGGGCCCCCCTTGAAATAATATCTAGAATAGTTTTTCTCAAGTTGAGCCCCCCCCCCCCCCCTCTAGAGTAAGTAGTGGAGGGCATTTTTCAGGCTGAGAATGTCAAAATTTCGGTATTAAATTTCAAAATTTTCATAAATAAGGTCAACCAAGTTCGAAGAAAACCCGACAAAAAATTAAGAAAAATATGAGGCAAAACTTTTTAGATTTCGTCATTTAAATCTCATTCTGTACAAAACAGGTAAAATGAAGAAAAACATCTCAACATTTTCATTGCATACAAACGTCTTGTACAATAATAATGTTTATCATTATGCTAACATTTCAAGTAATGTTTACTGCACTAAAATAGCAGCTAATTTCTCTAAAATTGGCTCACAGTGCTAAGAGAGAACAGAATTTTACCCGGGCCGTGTCCGGGTTAAGACTGATTTTACAAAAAAAATTATCCTCTACAGAAGTAAATATCTTGAATTCAGCATATCATTTTCCAAGTGTTCATTCTCAAATTTTAATAAAAAAAACGATCTCATAGTTGAATAGCTAATATCATTGAGTTATTTTCTCAATATGGATATTTCTATGTTTTAAATCTTATCTTTTTCCAGATTAAATTCATTGAGATTTTCAAGTCTTGTGTTGTTTCTTCAATAACTCAAGTTCAGTTTTATGGTTCTTTGTTTAAGGTGCTAAACTCATTTGGATTCCTTGTCTGACTTTATTGAATGAAAACTGATTATGTGTTTCAAACATTTAATCTCTATTCTGTTTTTTTTTCAATCGATCATTTTTGCACCTATACCCCTTGGGCTTTGAGAGCATCGAATGAAGCCTTTGACACATTGAGAATAACAGTTTGATAACATTTTTTTTAATTTTATGAGAATTATATTCATAAAAACCTCATGAAAAGGTTTTTTTTTTGTTTTTCAATGATATACAATTGATATTCATATTTGGTGGAATTCCTGCTTTGATTCTAATAGAAATCTGAATTTCTTTTTTATCAATTTCATTCAAATTTTATTTTTCAAAACTTGATTTAGATTTAAGACACTGAATTGTGGTTCTGAAAATAATCTAATTAAAATTTTTGAATTCTTAAACTCTTATATCTGTATCTGTATGGAGTTAGAGTTTTTTTTTCTTAAATTTGTATTGTATGTTTCAAATCTTCATTTAAATATTTCCCAATAATGCACAAACCAGACGATCAACGATGAAATGAAAATCATTTAAAATATCTATGCAGTCAGTTTTCAAAATTAGAAAATTTAGTTGGTGGTAAGGATATTAAAAAAAGAGAATTTAATTTTGCATTTTGCAGCTTTCATTTTTGAGAAATTCCAAAACCCTTTGAACGTGATTAATTAACAATTTTTATTTGAAAATATCATAAACTATCTTCTACGCAGACAACATGGCTATTTGAAGAACTCATCTGCAGTTTTTTAACACGTTTAAAATGCATTGTTTTTCTCTGGGATAGCATTTGAAAAAAAAAAAAATCGAATCATAGGGGCCCCCCGAGAAAAATTGCCCCGGGCCCCCCGATGGCTTAATCCGGCCCTGATTGAACGAAACTTGATCCCTCATTCAGGAAGCTCTAATCCTTGTAAAAAAATCTAACAAAACCCCAAGATAGAATGTCAATTGACTATTTTGGTCATGTTTGTTCTTATTTCTCAATGTATAAGTGTCAGAAGGAGAAAGTTCTATTACTTTGTCTCAACCCTAGACGCATTGCGTACTTAAAGGCGCTATTTTCTATAATTAAGAGAAAATTAATTATTTAGCCCTTTTCTTCGTTATTTCTCAGTTATTGGATAAATATTAGTCATCTCGTAATCAGCAATGATCACTATCCATTCAGAAGAAGAATTTACCGTTTTTAACTCTAGGGATCAAATGTACCCACAATCATCATTTTAGAAAACTTTTTCTAAAAACAGTTGAGAGTTTTCCAATGCTTTGAAAATATGATATTATGAAGTTCATACTATACTTGAACGATTGATATACCGGAATAAATATTTTTGTTATAGTTTTTTCATGTAAGGAACCTTTTAAAGTGGTGTAAAAAGATCTTCAAGTCACATTTTCTGAAATTTTTCAAACAAAGTTCAATAACTCAAACAATTATTTTGTTAATTTTTTTTTTAACTTTAAGCATTGTTGTTTTGCTCAATTTGGCACATTTTTTTAGAACATTTGATCTTTGTAAGACGTTCCAGTTACGGGATATAGTTAAGGAATCAAGTATCTCCAGGGTTCAAGTATCCTCATTCTCCCCTATATTGTGAAAAAAAAGTCCCCCACTTTTCTTGGAAGTTTAGTTATTTATTTTTTAAGCTAAGTTAGTGCGAGGACTTCATGCACAAAAATTTGGGACTAGAAAACAATTACATTTAAACCCAAATTTTTAATATTCCACATCGATATCAAAATGAAAAATCTTTCATCCTTTTTTGAGGAATTCTGAATATTTTTCTCTGTTAATCGATTGTTAAACCTTAGACACGGTTACAACAAGGATGTTAAAGTGTCATAAATAAAACGAAAAATAATTTTCAATCTTTATTCATGTTTTATGCAATCAAATATGAAAATAAACGTTTTTGGAGGCGTTTGTTTGTGTAAAAATGTGGTCGAGTTTGAGTTTTCAAGCGAAAAATCACGATCGTTCGTTTTTGTCAAAAGTACACGAACTGATGAAGTCTTTCATTGATTTTTTTTTTCGATCGAAAGGAAAAAAAAATTACAAATTCTCAATATCACCTTTATTCTCAACAATTTTTAGTTATTGATTTGATGTTATACCATTATTTGAAAATATTCTGTCTAAATATTCTTTTTAAGTTGTCGGATCTTCAGATTTTTTACAATTTTTTTTTCATTTTAATACGCAATACGTTCAAATTAACGATATTTTCCATATTTACTTGATAGAATTGGTAGTTTAATAGAATCTGGTAGTATGGAACATGCAAACATTTGTCTGTGGATTTCTGCATTTTTGGCTTTCCCTGGAATGTCATTTTCTTACTTTTATGAAAACAAAAAATACATCGTGTCATAAACAGAGTTTATTGCAATGGCTTAAAATGCTTGAAATATATTTTCTACATTTGTTTGCCCAGATTTTGTACATATTTGAAATGTTGCATTGCTCAAAGTATGAAATGAGTAACAACATTTTCAAGTAATGCAGGTGCCATCTTTTTTTAAAAGGCTGAACAAATTTGAAATCTGCCTTTTGTCACATGGAGTTGAAACATCACGAGGGGTGGAGAGAGTAAAAATTAAATAAATTTCAATAAATTGGGATAAAATACTGGACAAAAACTTGCATACAACAAATTTGTATACTATCTAACCAACAGGTGATATTATTTCTATCATCTATAGTTTGGCTTCAGATATTTCAACTGTTTTATATTTTGAGTTTTCATTTTTGAATTTTTGTTTAAAATTTGTGCATTAAATTTAATTTATTATTCCTCCCATTTTTAGAAAAATCTGATCGACAAAAAAGAAAAAAAATTATGTCAAAGATTGATTATTTAATATAAATTAATCATACCGACAATTTATTTTAAATTTGGGTTCAAATGAAAGGTGGAAGTCTCAGCTTTCGAATGATGCAAAAATTAGCGATGCTTATTTTCGAAAAATAAAGTTTTCTCCCAGAGACACCGTGGTGATGCGAAAAACAGTAGGTTAAAGAAAAATGATCGATGGCTGCACTGGTTCGAGTAAATCCTTGGAATTTTCAATAGCAATCGCTGATTGTTCGAGGATTTCACAACTTGTCCAACTTTGAAAAGCAATAACATCAACTGGAGAAATCGTTTCGGCCTGACATTTTGGCTTAGAAGAGTTAGGACTTCGGTATAATCTAAGATATATTTGGAGGCAAACACTCTCTAATAAAATTAATTAAATTAAAATCTCCGTTTTGATTTTTTTGACCCCTAAAAGCGAGTCGTGTACAGAGGTGGCTGACGACAAAGAGTTTTGAAATGATTACAAGAGCTATTGATTTTGTTTTCTTAATTTTAGTCCAAGTGTGCAAACTGGATCACTTCATTTATTTGTCCGTCAAATTACACATTATCGCTTCTGATTTCTTTAAAAAAAACCCGATTTAGTACACTTGACAGTGGATTGGACACACATGGTACAAAATAATGAACAAATGATAAATTTTTAAATTCTGAAATATTAAATTATGATTAAAAAATTACAAACGTAGAAGATCCTCAATGAATTAAAAAAATTTGAAACTAGAAATTGTTATATGACAAATGTATTTTAAAACAGTCATAAATCTCATTTTTGTTACCTAAATTTCAATTAAATTGTGATTTTTGAATGGATGGATCCTGAAACGCTGATAGATATTTTTGGTCAAACTGAAAAAGATTAACTAAAATGATAAAAATGACAAAAATGACAATTATGACAAAACTGACGAAAATGACAAAAATGAAAAAAAATTGATTATAATATCTTAATTGAGCAATAAAAAAACTCAAAATTGGTAAATAGACAAATCATAGTCTCTTTTGTCGAAAAAGTTAGATTTTTCTATTATTTAAATTTTGTTGATTATGTCAGAATTATGAATCTTTTAAATTTTAAAGATTTTATAATTTTTTGCAATATGGTTGACAAACTCCCAATTTTAATTTCGGAACGATTGCTTTTATTTTCCACTCTGTCCATTCTATCATTTATTTTTTTTAAATTTTGTCAATTTTTAACATTTTGTCAATTTAAAACATTTTTTCATTTTTTTCAATTCTGGAATTTTGTAAGTTGAGTACAATATTTTTCATTTTTTGACAAATTTTTTTTTTTTGAAATTCTTTTCATTCCTTGTTATTCTTTGTATTTTTTTGTGATTTTTTTTTGTCTTTTTTGTCTTTTTTGTCTTTTTTGTCTTTTTTGTCTTTTTTGTCTTTTTTGTCTTTTTTGTCTTTTTTGTCTTTTTTGTCTTTTTTGTCTTTTTTGTCTTTTTTGTCTTTTTTGTCTTTTTTGTCTTTTTTGTCTTTTTTGTCTTTTTTGTCTTTTTTGTCTTTTTTGTCTTTTTTGTCTTTTTTGTCTTTTTTGTCTTTTTTGTCTTTTTTGTCTTTTTTGTCTTTTTTGTCTTTTTTGTCTTTTTTGTCTTTTTTATCTTTTTTGTCTTTTTTGTCTTTTTTGTCTTTTTTGTCTTTTTTGTCTTTTTTGTCCTTTTTGTCTTTTTTGTCTTTTTTGTCTTTTTTGTCTTTTTTGTCTTTTTTGTCTTTTTCGTCTTTTTTGTCTTTTTTGTCTTTTTTGTCTTTTTTGTCTTTTTTGTCTTTCTTGTCTTTTTTGTCTTTCTTGTCTTTTTTGTCTTTTTTGTCTTTTTTGTCTTTTTTGTCTTTTTTGTCTTTTTTGTCTTTTTTGTCTTTTTTGTCTTTTTTGTCTTTTTTGTCTTTTTTGTCTTTTTTGTCTTTTTTGTCTTTTTTGTCTTTTTTGTCTTTTTTGTCTTTTTTGTCTTTTTTGTCTTTTTTGTCTTTTTTGTCTTTTTTGTCTTTTTTGTCTTTTTTGTCTTTTTTGTCTTTTTTGTCTTTTTTGTCTTTTTTGTCTTTTTTGTCTTTTTTGTCTTTTTTGTCTTTTTTGTCTTTTTTGTCTTTTTTGTCTTTTTTGTCTTTTTTGTCTTTTTTGTCTTTTTTGTCTTTTTTGTCTTTTTTGTCTTTTTTGTCTTTTTTGTCTTTTTTGTCTTTTTTGTCTTTTTTGTCTTTTTTGTCTTTTTTGTCTTTTTTGTCTTTTTTGTCTTTTTTGTCTTTTTTGTCTTTTTTGTCTTTTTTGTCTTTTTTGTCTTTTTTGTCTTTTTTGTCTTTTTTGTCTTTTTTGTCTTTTTTGTCTTTTTTGTCTTTTTTGTCTTTTTTGTCTTTTTTGTCTTTTTTGTCTTTTTTGTCTTTTTTGTCTTTTTTGTCTTTTTTGTCTTTTTTGTCTTTTTTGTCTTTTTTGTCTTTTTTGTCTTTTTTGTCTTTTTTGTCTTTTTTGTCTTTTTTTGTCTTTTTTGTCTTTTTTGTCTTTTTTGTCTTTTTTGTCTTTTTTGTCTTTTTTGTCTTTTTTGTCTTTTTTGTCTTTTTTGTCTTTTTTGTCTTTTTTGTCTTTTTTGTCTTTTTTGTCTTTTTTGTCTTTTTTGTCTTTTTTGTCTTTTTTGTCTTTTTTGTCTTTTTTGTCTTTTTTGTCTTTTTTGTCTTTTTTGTCTTTTTTGTCTTTTTTGTCTTTTTTGTCTTTTTTGTCTTTTTTGTCTTTTTTGTCTTTTTTGTCTTTTTTGTCTTTTTTGTCTTTTTTGTCTTTTTTGTCTTTTTTGTCTTTTTTGTCTTTTTTGTCTTTTTTGTCTTTTTTGTCTTTTTTGTCTTTTTTGTCTTTTTTGTCTTTTTTGTCTTTTTTGTCTTTTTTGTCTTTTTTGTCTTTTTTGTCTTTTTTGTCTTTTTTGTCTTTTTTGTCTTTTTTGTCTTTTTTGTCTTTTTTGTCTTTTTTGTCTTTTTTGTCTTTTTTGTCTTTTTTGTCTTTTTTGTCTTTTTTGTCTTTTTTGTCTTTTTTGTCTTTTTTGTCTTTTTTGTCTTTTTTGTCTTTTTTGTCTTTTTTGTCTTTTTTGTCTTTTTTGTCTTTTTTGTCTTTTTTGTCTTTTTTGTCTTTTTTGTCTTTTTTGTCTTTTTTGTCTTTTTTGTCTTTTTTGTCTTTTTTGTCTTTTTTGTCTTTTTTGTCTTTTTTGTCTTTTTTGTCTTTTTTGTCTTTTTTGTCTTTTTTGTCTTTTTTGTCTTTTTTGTCTTTTTTGTCTTTTTTGTCTTTTTTGTCTTTTTTGTCTTTTTTGTCTTTTTTGTCTTTTTTGTCTTTTTTGTCTTTTTTGTCTTTTTTGTCTTTTTTGTCTTTTTTGTCTTTTTTGTCTTTTTTGTCTTTTTTGTCTTTTTTGTCTTTTTTGTCTTTTTTGTCTTTTTTGTCTTTTTTGTCTTTTTTGTCTTTTTTGTCTTTTTTGTCTTTTTTGTCTTTTTTGTCTTTTTTGTCTTTTTTGTCTTTTTTGTCTTTTTTGTCTTTTTTGTCTTTTTTGTCTTTTTTGTCTTTTTTGTCTTTTTTGTCTTTTTTGTCTTTTTTGTCTTTTTTGTCTTTTTTGTCTTTTTTGTCTTTTTGTCTTTTTTGTCTTTTTTGTCTTTTTTGTCTTTTTTGTCTTTTTTGTCTTTTTTGTCTTTTTTGTCTTTTTTGTCTTTTTTGTCTTTTTTGTCTTTTTTGTCTTTTTTGTCTTTTTTGTCTTTTTTGTCTTTTTTGTCTTTTTTGTCTTTTTTGTCTTTTTTGTCTTTTTTGTCTTTTTTGTCTTTTTTGTCTTTTTTGTCTTTTTTGTCTTTTTTGTCTTTTTTGTCTTTTTTGTCTTTTTTGTCTTTTTTGTCTTTTTTGTCTTTTTTGTCTTTTTTGTCTTTTTTGTCTTTTTTGTCTTTTTTGTCTTTTTTGTCTTTTTTGTCTTTTTTGTCTTTTTTGTCTTTTTTGTCTTTTTTGTCTTTTTTGTCTTTTTTGTCTTTTTTGTCTTTTTTGTCTTTTTTGTCTTTTTTGTCTTTTTTGTCTTTTTTGTCTTTTTTGTCTTTTTTGTCTTTTTTGTCTTTTTTGTCTTTTTTGTCTTTTTTGTCTTTTTTGTCTTTTTTGTCTTTTTTGTCTTTTTTGTCTTTTTTGTCTTTTTTGTCTTTTTTGTCTTTTTTGTCTTTTTTGTCTTTTTTGTCTTTTTTGTCTTTTTTGTCTTTTTTGTCTTTTTTGTCTTTTTTGTCTTTTTTGTCTTTTTTGTCTTTTTTGTCTTTTTTGTCTTTTTTGTCTTTTTTGTCTTTTTTGTCTTTTTTGTCTTTTTTGTCTTTTTTGTCTTTTTTGTCTTTTTTGTCTTTTTTGTCTTTTTTGTCTTTTTTGTCTTTTTTGTCTTTTTTGTCTTTTTTGTCTTTTTTGTCTTTTTTGTCTTTTTTGTCTTTTTTGTCTTTTTTGTCTTTTTTGTCTTTTTTGTCTTTTTTGTCTTTTTTGTCTTTTTTGTCTTTTTTGTCTTTTTTGTCTTTTTTGTCTTTTTTGTCTTTTTTGTCTTTTTTGTCTTTTTTGTCTTTTTTGTCTTTTTTGTCTTTTTTGTCTTTTTTGTCTTTTTTGTCTTTTTTGTCTTTTTTGTCTTTTTTGTCTTTTTTGTCTTTTTTGTCTTTTTTGTCTTTTTTGTCTTTTTTGTCTTTTTTGTCTTTTTTGTCTTTTTTGTCTTTTTTGTCTTTTTTGTCTTTTTTGTCTTTTTTGTCTTTTTTGTCTTTTTTGTCTTTTTTGTCTTTTTTGTCTTTTTTGTCTTTTTTGTCTTTTTTGTCTTTTTTGTCTTTTTGTCTTTTTGTCTTTTTTGTCTTTTTTGTCTTTTTTGTCTTTTTTGTCTTTTTTGTCTTTTTTGTCTTTTTTGTCTTTTTTGTCTTTTTTGTCTTTTTGTCTTTTTTGTCTTTTTTGTCTTTTTTGTCTTTTTTGTCTTTTTTGTCTTTTTTGTCTTTTTTGTCTTTTTTGTCTTTTTTGTCTTTTTTGTCTTTTTTGTCTTTTTTGTCTTTTTTGTCTTTTTTGTCTTTTTTGTCTTTTTTGTCTTTTTTGTCTTTTTTGTCTTTTTTGTCTTTTTTGTCTTTTTTGTCTTTTTTGTCTTTTTTGTCTTTTTTGTCTTTTTTGTCTTTTTTGTCTTTTTTGTCTTTTTTGTCTTTTTTGTCTTTTTTGTCTTTTTTGTCTTTTTTGTCTTTTTTGTCTTTTTTGTCTTTTTTGTCTTTTTTGTCTTTTTTGTCTTTTTTGTCTTTTTTGTCTTTTTTGTCTTTTTTGTCTTTTTTGTCTTTTTTGTCTTTTTTGTCTTTTTTGTCTTTTTTGTCTTTTTTGTCTTTTTTGTCTTTTTTGTCTTTTTTGTCTTTTTTGTCTTTTTTGTCTTTTTTGTCTTTTTTGTCTTTTTTGTCTTTTTTGTCTTTTTTGTCTTTTTTGTCTTTTTTGTCTTTTTTGTCTTTTTTGTCTTTTTTGTCTTTTTTGTCTTTTTTGTCTTTTTTGTCTTTTTTGTCTTTTTTGTCTTTTTTGTCTTTTTTGTCTTTTTTGTCTTTTTTGTCTTTTTTGTCTTTTTTGTCTTTTTTGTCTTTTTTGTCTTTTTTGTCTTTTTTGTCTTTTTTGTCTTTTTTGTCTTTTTTGTCTTTTTTGTCTTTTTTGTCTTTTTTGTCTTTTTTGTCTTTTTTGTCTTTTTTGTCTTTTTTGTCTTTTTTGTCTTTTTGTCTTTTTTGTCTTTTTGTCTTTTTTGTCTTTTTTGTCTTTTTTGTCTTTTTTTGTCTTTTTTGTCTTTTTTGTCTTTTTTGTCTTTTTTGTCTTTTTTGTCTTTTTGTCTTTTTTTGTCTTTTTTGTCTTTTTGTCTTTTTTGTCTTTTTTGTCTTTTTTTGTCTTTTTGTCTTTTTGTCTTTTTTGTCTTTTTTGTCTTTTTTGTCTTTTTTGTCTTTTTTTGTCTTTTTGTCTTTTTTGTCTTTTTTGTCTTTTTTGTCTTTTTTGTCTTTTTTGTCTTTTTTGTCTTTTTTGTCTTTTTTGTCTTTGTCTTTTTGTCTTTTTTGTCTTTTTTGTCTTTTGTCTTTTTTGTCTTTTTTGTCTTTTTTGTCTTTTTTGTCTTTTTTGTCTTTTTTTGTCTTTTTTTGTCTTTTTGTCTTTTGTCTTTTTTGTCTTTTTTGTCTTTTTTGTCTTTTTGTCTTTTTTGTCTTTTTTGTCTTTTTTGTCTTTTTTGTCTTTTTTGTCTTTTGTCTTTTTTGTCTTTTTTGTCTTTTTTGTCTTTTTTGTCTTTTTGTCTTTTTTGTCTTTTTTGTCTTTTTTGTCTTTTTTGTCTTTTTTGTCTTTTTTGTCTTTTTGTCTTTTTTGTCTTTTTTGTCTTTTTTGTCTTTTTTGTCTTTTTTGTCTTTTTTGTCTTTTTTTGTCTTTTTGTCTTTTTTGTCTTTTTTGTCTTTTTTGTCTTTTTTGTCTTTTTTGTCTTTTTGTCTTTTTTGTCTTTTTTGTCTTTTTTGTCTTTTTTGTCTTTTTTGTCTTTTTTGTCTTTTTTGTCTTTTTTGTCTTTTTTGTCTTTTTTGTCTTTTTTTGTCTTTTTTGTCTTTTTTGTCTTTTTTGTCTTTTTGTCTTTTTTGTCTTTTTTGTCTTTTTTGTCTTTTTTGTCTTTTTTGTCTTTTGTTTGTCTCTTTTTTGTCTTTTTTGTCTTTTTTGTCTTTTTTGTCTTTTTTGTCTTTTTTGTCTTTTTTGTCTTTTTGTCTTTTTTGTCTTTTTTGTCTTTTTTGTCTTTTTTGTCTTTTTTGTCTTTTTTGTCTTTTTTGTCTTTTTTGTCTTTTTTTTGTCTTTTTTGTCTTTTTTGTCTTTTTTTGTCTTTTTTGTCTTTTTTGTCTTTTTTGTCTTTTTTGTCTTTTTTGTCTTTTTGTCTTTTTTGTCTTTTTTGTCTTTTTTGTCTCTTTTTTGTCTTTTTTGTCTTTTTTGTCTTTTTTGTCTTTTTTGTCTTTTTTGTCTTTTTTGTCTTTTTTGTCTTTTTGTCTTTTTTGTCTTTTTTGTCTTTTTTGTCTTTTTTGTCTTTTTTGTCTTTTTGTCTTTTTTGTCTTTTTTGTCTTTTTTGTCTTTTTTGTCTTTTTTGTCTTTTTTGTCTTTTTTGTCTTTTTTGTCTTTTTTGTCTTTTTGTCTTTTTTGTCTTTTTTGTCTTTTTTGTCTTTTTTTGTCTTATTTTTGTCTTTTTTGTCTTTTTTGTCTTTTTTGTCTTTTTTGTCTTTTTTGTCTTTTTTGTCTTTTTTGTCTTTTTTGTCTTTTTTGTCTTTTTTGTCTTTTTTGTCTTTTTTTTTTTTTTGTCTTTTTTGTCTTTTTTGTCTTTTTTGTCTTTTTTGTCTTTTTTGTCTTTTTTGTCTTTTTTGTCTTTTTTGTCTTTTTTGTCTTTTTTGTCAAATTTGTCTTTTTTGTCTTTTTTGTCTTTTTTGTCTTTTTTGTCTTTTTTGTCTTTTTGTCTTTTTTGTCAAAGTGTCCATTATGTCATTTTTTCTTATTTTTCAATTGTTAGTTTTTTTAGTTTTCGTCAAATTTGTCATTTTTGTCAATTTTGTCAATTTTGTCAAGTTTGCCCAGCATCAATGATAGGTATGTTTAGCACCCATAAAAATGATCTCTCAATTCGTATAGTTATCACATTTCTGTAAGAAAAGCAATAATGATGTAAACGAAAATAAGGCTAGAACAAAAAAGCTGCTTATGCCTGATTCATTTCGCCTCAATTGCCATTTGAGGTTGGAAAATGGCATTTGAAATAACTTCAAAACGATAAACCCGTCCACTTGAACAAATCCTCAAATTAAAACTTTATTAATTTGATCTTTTCTATTCCAATCCGAGCCATAAGCTGTGTTGAACAAGAAATCCATCCAATCAAAACTATATCAAACAACTGTTGACAGATTGTTTTTGGACCGAAAAATCCTCACTCAGAGCTCACTTTCCAATTGGCAACACCATTCTGCAAATGTTCAAACCGCACGGGGCCAATATTTTTGGCAGAATTCTATCTTTGTGATACACAATTTTTCGCAGAACCCATCAAAAGCAACCCTTGTCAAACTCAGCCAGCTCAACTCACAACTTTTCCCTGGGAACAACCATTTTACTTGAAAAACAAACGCACAGCCCAAACGCTCAGCTCTTCCTCTCTCTCTCCGTTGTAAAATGGCCCCAAAAGTCAATCGTCAATGCACTTTAGGAGGAGGGAAAAATGGATTTCCAGATTGTAAAATGGATGACTTTCGAAACTTAAGCTTTGTGAACTGGCAAGCTCGAAAAACGAAATGTGTAAAACGACGATCAACTTTCTCGATCTTTGATTGGTGAGCTTATTTTTTTTCGTACGTTCTTTTGGTTGGGTCGGTCGGTCGGGTGAATTGATTTGGGATATTTTTCTAGCTAGGTGAGTTTTGACTTTCAACTTTTTTTGTTGGTCCTGGGACGTAACTTCTTGAGACGAAACATGGCAGCAAAGGCTTGAAATAAACGTGATGGGATGAAAGTCGCTCTTCAGACATTGATTTTGTTGTGGAAAACTATGAGGGGGCTCTCTGATCCGAAGCGTTCTTTGTATGGAAATGGGTACGTTGAATAAATGTGTTTTATTTGAATCATTTTGACAGTTATCAATAAAAAGAATACTATCAAAAAAGGTTAATTTATATTTTTTTCACTGAAAAGTGTGTCTGATTTAAAGATTTTAATATTATTTTTCTTGACTATTCTTTCCTGATTAAGGGGGGGGTAGGGTCTAACGGGTATAAAAAAAACACCATTTTCACGATTTTTTTCTAGAGCTATCGTTCAAACAAATGTATTCAATTTTTTTGCATTATACAAAGCATTGTTAAAAGAACATTTAGTAAATTTTTCGTAGAAAAATATTGAAAAATGAGCCGGTGACGGAGCACTTTCGAGGATGCCTTTTAGAAAACAGGATTTGCGGTGGACACTGTATCTCAGCACAGAATCATCCGAAGTCAAAAAATCAGAGCAAAATATTTTAAATAGATGTTTTTCTGGACCCCAACGTTTTTATTTAACTTAAAAAATTTTTTATGAAATTTTTGTGGCTGTTTGAAGTAAAAACTACGGTTTTTCACGAAAAAATCCACCATTTTTCACCTGTAAAATCTCCCCAAAGTGAAAAAAACAAAAAAGAAAAACGTTGGGGTCTGGTATTTTATATGTAGAAAATATGTTCCAAATTTGAAAAGAATCGGATAAGTAGTTTTCAAATGACGATGTCCACGGACTTTAAAAATGTGCTTTCGAGAAAAACGCGTTTGAAGTTTCTGCTCTTGCTTTCTTGCAATATTAGATAGGCGGAGATAAAGGCCTATAATTTCTACAGTTTTGCTTCAATTGACTTGAAAATTTGACACAACTTGAAATGTTTTACAATAAGAAAATAAAAAAAAATAAAAAAATCGATTTTTTGAAAGTGTTAGGCCCTACCTCCCCCTTAAAATTAAGTACCAACTGATATCCATCAGTTTGGAAGCATTATAGATTTCAGCACCTGATAAAAATTAAATAAGATAGAGCTTTTCATGTTTTTCTTTTTTTTTTCAAATCAATATCCAAATTTTACCACTTTGAAACGTGATGGTATCAGCACTTAGAGAAGCTTAATTGGGCTTTAATATACACCCAATTTAAAATCATAGTTTTAAACTGAATTCGAGCTGGCAAAAATTATTGTCCTTGGAGTAATCAGTGGATAAAAAAATTTATAAAAATCTTTTTTTTTAATTTACAACTATTTTTAAAAAGAAATGTTATAAAAATATTGAAACAAACCTACACCCATAGAAGAGGTTGCAAAAATCCAATGCCTATTTAGCATGTCTCTGTGTCGATAATGCGCTGAAATGTGCACTGTGCCGAAGACGGTATGTTTGAAAAACCGTAACTGGCATAAGGACTCGGCTCCCAACCAAAATAATGACCACTACATTCAAGCAAAACAAGAAAAACATTTTATGGGATTTCTTTCCTATTGGATAATTCATCCCAGAAACAAGAAAATAAAAATTAAAATCACAGTGCCGTAGTGAGAATCGAACTCAAGTTACCAAATCTATCGTCATGCCAGTCCGACACCTAAACCAGTGCACTATTCGAACTTCGTACAGGACGAAGGATATTTGTCATAGGCTTTATTTCACCGATCAATCACAAAAAAAACGCACAACGGCGGCTTCCCGGCGTTTGGTCTCCTTTCAATTCATTCCTTTGTCTCGTGAAGGAAACGGGAAAGGGAACGGGAGTGAAGGAACGGGAAACCCATTGAATGAGAACTGTGCTTTGCTTACTGCCTGCTATTACATACACACGCTACATATACACAGCTGCCAAAGCCGGGCAGCTTGGCCAGTGGAAGAAATATTTCTGTTGTTGCTTTTGCTACACATGCGCAGCTTAGCCAGTGGCTGTTTGCCAGTGATTGAATTGAAGCAATGTTGTTGTTGTTGCTTTTACTACATACACACACACAGCTCTACCGTGGTTGTTTGCCGGCGCGGCGGATTGAATTGAAGGAATATTTTTGTTGTTGCTTTTGCTACATTCACACGCACAGTGCTCGGTTCGCTGGCTGCCTGGTGTTGGCCGGTATTTATTTCTATCCTTCTTCGTCTTGTGATGCGATATGGAGGGACGTGAATTCGTTTTTATTTTGTTTCTTTCAGACATACGCAATTCGGTTAACTTGGGAGGTTAATGCCGGTGGGAGCAAATCGAATCAGCACCGGTCGCGTTATCTTCTTGTACCAATGATGCCTTGTACCAATGATGCCGTCATTGGCACAGTGGCTGAATTGTGGGTGTAGTTAAACGATTTAGCATCAAACTCAAATTTAAAGAGCAAATGGAAAATCGTCATACGTCGTGACTTTCGATGCAGCAGTAACACACGTCAATCAAAATATGTCATTCTCCATTTGGATTTCGATTCGATGTCATTCGTATCACAAACTATGATGCAGCTTCAACGTGTTAGGTTCCAAAAAATTTACATAAAAATGTTCCGTTTTTTTTCTAAACCATTTCTAAACTCACCGTCAAAAGCGCACAGATCATCCTAAAATTCGTTGTAGGTCGTATGAAAATGGGTGCTTAGGGAAAAAAATCATGATGGGGAAAGCACTTTTTTTGCAAAGTCCGAAAAATGGATTTTCTTGTCCGGTGAACACATCTGACGCATGGTGATGACATCTCCTAATTGGATCCCAAGCTGTTTGGGCGATGGATGAGAGATGAGATCAGCTCCAAAGAAATATATATGGGTTTCACAATTTTGCTCCAAATAAACGAGTGCAAACGAGGATCGAAATCCATTTTCCTTCAAGAGTTAAAGTTGTTTTTTTTTTCAATTAGGAAAATTAACGTTTGATTTTAAATCAAGATCAGTAGAAAAAGGTACTGCAAGATGAAACATATCCAGTTTAATTTTGATGTGCCAAATTAATGACTTGTGTGCTTCCATTTCATGGAAAATTTTCACAAACTCATTGGCGTCCTTTATTTGGATAGAACATTGCGAAGGCGAGCTCCACAATTATCTATAAATAAATCGACACTCATAACAGTTTATATGGAAAAACTGATTGATGCCGAATCGAATTTTTCCCAGCTTTATATGCCAACGGGATTTCTGCGATCTCGATTGTAGAGATGGTTTTTATGTTGTTGTAATGATTTCAATATTCCAAGCAGGTACATCTCTTTTGAAAGCTACGAGTGCGTTACGCCGAAATGTCAATCAACATATATTTGTTCTGTTTCTTTTTTATTTTATTTATTCTATCGAAACAAAAAAAAACTGTTCCATTTCCACCGGAGCGTATCAATCAGTCAAATTTTCCAGCCACCATGGCACGGCGGACCAATTCATTCGTTACCATTGACGAGTCAATCCGAACGATGGATGATGACGACGACATTCGAGAGGATGAGATTCGCTTTTGCAGATATTTTCATTCCCTCGAATAATTCCCAATCAATTGAAAAACGTTGCCCAGGAAAACTTAATTTTCATTAGCCGTGCCCTCGCGCAGACCGTGAATAAATTAGCATTGCAAATGGCTACGGGCTTGGGGCCCCTCGGACATGAGTCAACAAATTTATGGGATGAAATCTGCTCAAGTTGATGGTTGATTTCGAAAGTCAATATATACACTCTAAGGAGCGAGAGAGAGACCATGATAAATTGGCAAAAGGTTGAGGTCGTGTTCGGTCGATGAACACACAAATAAGTTGTGAATTGTATTTCATTAGTTATCTGGAGATTACAGAAAGTTCGATTATATTAGGAAGAAGTACTCTTCAAACGTACGTCTCGGTGGTCGAGTGGTTAGCGTGGTAAGACGGTAATCGCTGGTCCGCTGGTGGCATGGGTTCGATTCCCATCTCGGTACTGGGTATTAAATGTTAATCTTAAGTTGTCCATGTCATTTATTCAGTCTGTAAGCCTAAATCGGCTAAGACGGTGTGTGTCTTTTTTTAAAAAAAAATAATCAATGGAAAGCTTTCTTCACATTCCAAAAAATTTCTTGGCATCTTCAATTGAGAATTTCAATTTTAACATACATATCAGAGAATGAGGTACCGTCAAACGGGGCATCATGCAACAGCGGGGTTGAATGCAACATTTATATAACACCACAAAGATTCAATTTTTAATTTAGTTTCTTGAATCCTAAGATAGTTTTTTTATGTTTTTGATTTTCATATAAAATTTGAAAAATCGAACAATGAATGTCCAATTTTTAACATTTTTTTTTTTTTTTTAACAGGCACAATTTTCCCGCTTGTTTGGATAACGTGCCGCTATTGAGCCAACCCTTCTCTGATACCTGATCACCTACAAACTTTATACTGGTTTCCTCATCCTATACCAACATTGATCATGTGGAAATATTTTTCGAACAATCACTCAATTTTTTTAAATAAATATTTTTATAATTCAGTTACCCGTCTGGGGTAAAATGCAACAAAATGCAAATCGGAACTAAATCTCATAAATCGTGTTTCCATATGCTGGGATATGATTGTTTTGCATTATGCGTTAGTTATGATTGAAATTTCATCCATTCCTAGATTTATTTTCATGATTTGAGCTAATAGAATATTTTGTAGTATTTTTTACCCCTAAATGTATGTAGCAGATTAACACTTTTTTCTTAAAAACATTTTTGTCAGAAAAAATTAAAAATTTAATTCGAACAAAACCAAAATTTACTGCAATTGGTGCTTTATGCGTTATGACCATCACAAATGTATCAAAAACTATGAATTTTCAATCGTTTTCATTTGATTTTTCATAAATTACAGAGTTTGTAGGCTGTAAATCGCATGTTTTTGTAAATTTAAAAATAACTGGGGAAACCAATAATTTTTCTGACTACGTCAGTTTGGTGACCCATCTACCTTCAAACTTTTGATGTATAAGAGGTATGATTATCTGTGAGCATTAAGATTTTAGAAGCCATTGAAGTTGAAAATTGTTGCATGTTGCCCCACATGACGGTACTCAAAATCCATTGGACTTTTAGTTTCCAACAATTCCGAATTCAGATTCTAAGACTCAATTTAATCCACAAATTCTCAGTTCCTCAGTTCTCAGAATCCCAGAATCTCAGAATATTAAATTCTCAGATTCTCAGATTCTCAGATTCTCAGATTCTTTGATTCTCAGATTCTCAGATTTTCAGAGTCTCAGAATTTAAGATTCTCAGATTTTCAGACTCCCAGATTCCCAGATTCCCAGATTCCCAGATTCTAAGATTCTTAGATTATCAGATTTTAAGATATTCAGATTCTCACATTCTCAGAACTCAGATTCTCACATTTTTGGATTCTCAGATTCTCAGATTCTCAGATACTTTGATGATCAGATTCTTAGAATTTCAGAGTTTCAGATAATAAGATTAACTGATTCTCAGATTCTCAGATACTCAGATTCTCAGATTATCAGATTCTTAGATTCTCAGAATATCAGATTCTCAAATTCTCAGATTCTCAGATTCTTAAATTCTTAGATTTTCAGATTCTCAAATTCTCAGATTCTCAGGTTCTCAGGTTCTCAGATTTTCAGATTCTCAGATTCTTAGATTCTCATATTCTCAGAATCTCAGAATCTCAGATTCTCAGATTTCCAGATTTCCAGGTTCGCAGATTCCCTTATTTTAAGATTCTCAGGTTCTAAGATTCTCTGATTCTCAGATTATCAGATTCTCAGATTCTCATGTCCTCAAATGCTCAGATTCTAAGGTTCTCAATGTTTCAGATTCCCATATTCTCAAAATCTCAAATTCTCAGATTCTCAGATTCTCAGATTCTCAGATTCTCAGATTATCAGATTCTCACATTTTCAAAGTCTTTGATTCTCATATTCTCAGATTCTCAGATTCTCAGATTCTCAGATTCTCAGATTCCAGATTCTCAGATTATCAGATTCTCAGATTCTCAGATTCTCAGATTTTCAGACCGCAGCCGATTCTTCCAGATTCTCAGATTCTCAGATTTTGAAATTCTCAGATTCTCAGATTCTCAGGTTTTGAAATTCTCAGATTCTCAGATTCTCAGATTCTCAGATTCTCAGGTTCTAAGAATCTCAGATTCATAGATTATCAGATTCTCAGATTCTTAGATTCTCAGATTCTTAGATTCTCAGATTCTCAGGTTCTTTGATTCTCAGAATTTCAGATTCTCAGTTTCTCAGATTCTCAGTTTCTCAAATTCTCAGATTCTAGGATACTCAGTTTTTCAAATTCTCAGATTCTCGGATTCTCAGATTTTCAGATTCTCAGATTCTCAATTTATCTGATTCTAAGATTCTGAGATTCTGAGATTCTCAGATTCTGAGATTCTCAGACTCTCAAATTCTCGGATTCTCGAATTCTCAGATTCTCAGATTCTCAGATTTTCAGATTATCAGATTTTAAGATATTCAGATTCTCACATTCTCAGAACTCAGATTCTCACATTTTAGGATTTTCAGATTCTCAGATTCTCAGATTCTTTGATGATCAGATTCTCAGATTACCTGATTCTCAGATTCTCAGATACTCAGATTCTCAGATTATCAGATTCTTAGATTTTCAGAATCTCAGATTCTCAAATTCTCAGATTCTCAGATAATTAAATTTTTAGAATTTCAGATTCTCAGATTTTCAGATTCTCAGATTCCCAGATTCTCAGAACCTCAGATTCTCAGATTCTCAGATTCTCAGATTCTCAGATTCTCAGATTCTCAGATTCTCAGATTCTCATATTCTCAGATTCTCAGATTCTCAGATTCTGATATTCTCAGATTCTCAAATTCTCAGATTCTCTGGTTCTCAGATTCTCAGATTCTCTGATTCACAGATTCTCTGATTCTCAGATTCTCAGATTCTCAGATTCTCAGATTCTCTGATTCTCTGATTCTCTGATTCTCAGATTCTTAGATTCGTAGATTCTCAGATTCTCAGATTCTCAGATTCTCAGGTTTTCAGATTCTCAGATTTTCAGATCCTCTGATTCTCAGATTCTCAGATTCTCAGATTCACAGTTTCTCAGATTCTAAAATTTTTAAGATTCTCAGATTCTCAGATTCTCAGATTCTCAGATTCTCAGAATATCAGATTCTCAGATTCTCAGATTCTCAGATTCTCAGATTCTCAGATTCTCAGATTTTCAGATTCTCAGATTCTCAGATTCTCAAATTATCAGATTCTCATATTCTCAGATTCTCAGATTCTGAGGTTCTCAGGTTCTTAGATTCTCAGATTCTCAGTTTCACAAATTCTCAGATTTTCAGGTTTTCAGATTCCCAGATTCTCAGATTCTCAGATTCTCAGATTCTCAGATTCTCAGATTCTCAGATTCTCAGATTCTCAGATTCTCAGATTCTCAGATTCTCAGATTCTCATATTCTCAGATTCTCAGATTCTCAGATTCTCAGATTCTGAGATTCTCAGATTCTCAGTTTCACAGATTCTCAGATTTTCAGGTTTTCAGATTCCCAGATTCTCAGATTTTCAGATTCTCAGATTCTCAGATTCTCAGTTTCTCAAATTCTCAGATTATCATATTCTCAGATTCTCGGATTCTCAGATTCTCAGATTCTCAGATTCTCAGATTTTCAGATTCTTGGATTCTCAGATTCTCATATTCTCAGATTCTCAGATTCTCACATTCTCAGATTCTCAGGTTCTCAGATTCTCAGATTCTCCGATTCTCAGATTCTCATATTCTCATATTCTCAGATTCTCACATCCCCAGATTCTCATATTCTCATATTCTCAGATTCTCACATTCTCAGATTCTCAGATTCTCAGATTCTCAAAATCTCAGAATCTCAGATTCTCTGTTTCTCAGATTCTCAGATTCTCAGATTCTCAGATTCTCAGATTCTCAGATTATCAGATTCTCAGATTCTAAGATTCTCAGATTCTCAAATTATCAGATTCTCAGATTCTCAGATTCTCAAATTATCAGATTCTCAGATTTATAGATTCTCATATTCTCAGATTCTTATATTCTCAGATTCTCAGATTCTCAGATTCTCAGATTCTCATATTCTCAGATTCTCAGATTCTCAGATTCTTATAGTCTCAGAATTTCAGATTCTCAGGTTCTCAGATTCTTAGATTCTCAGATTCTCAGATTTTAAGATTCTCAGGTTTTCAGATTCTCAGATTCTCAGATTCTTAGATTCTCAGATTCTCAGATTCTCAGATTCTCAGATTTTCAGATTTTCAGATTCTCAGATTCTCAGATTCTCATATGCTCAGATTCTCAGATTCTCAGATTCTCAGATTCTCAGATTCTCAGATTCTCAAATTCTCATATTCTCAGGTTCTCAGATTCTCAGGTTTTCAGATTCTCAGATTCTCAGATTCTCAGATTCTCAGATTATCAAATTCTCAGATTCTCAGATTCTCAAATTGTCAGATTTTCAGATTCTCATATTCTCAGATTCTCAGATACTCAGGTTTTCAGATTCTCAGATTCTCAGATTCTCAGATTCTCAGGTTCTCATTTTATCAGATTTTCAGATTCTCAGATTCTCAGATTCTCAGATTATCAGATTCTCAGATTCTAAGATTCTCAGATTCTCAAATTATCAAATTATCAGATTCTCAGATTCTCAGATTCTCAAATTATCAGATTCTCAGATTTTCAGATTCTCATATTCTCAGATTCTTATATTCTCAGATTCTCAGATTCTAAGATCCTCAGATTCTCAGATTTTCAGTTTCTCAGATTCTAAGTTTCTCAGATTTTCAGATTCTCAGATTCTCAGATTCTCAGATTCTCAGATTCTTATATTCTCAGAATTTCAGATTCTCAGGTTCTCAGATTCTTAGATTCTCAGATTCTCAGATTTTAAGATTCTCAGGTTTTCAGATTCTCAGATTATCAGATTCTTAGATTCTCAGATTCTCAGATTCTCAGATTCTCAGATTTTCAGATTTTCAGATTCTCAGATTCTCAGATTCTCATATTCTCAGATTCTCAGATTCTCAGATTCTCAGATTCTCAGATTCTCAAATTCTCATATTCTCAGGTTCTCAGATTCTCAGGTTTTCAGATTCTCAGATTCTCAGATTCTCAGATTCTCAGATTATTAAATTCTCAGATTCTCAGATTCTCAAATTGTCAGATTTTCAGATTCTCATATTTTTAGATTCTCAGATACTCAAGTTTTCAAATTCTCAGATTCTCAGATTCTCAGATTCTCATATTATTAGATTTTCAGATTCTCAGATTCTCAGATTTTAAGATTCTCAGATTCTAAGATTCTCAGATTTTCAAATTATCAGATTCTCAGATTCTCAGATTCTCAAATTATCAGATTCTCAGATTCTCAGATTCTCAGATTCTCAGATTCTCAGATTCTCATATTCTCAGATTCTCAGATTCTCAGATTCTCAGATTCTCAGTTTCTCAGATTCTAAGATTCTCAGATTCTCAGATTCAAAGATTCTCAGATTCTCAGATTCTCAGATTCTCAGATTCTTATATTCTCAGAATTTCAGATTCTCAGGTGCTCAAATTCTAACATTCTAAGATTCTCAGATTCTCAGATTTTAAGATTCTCAGATTCTCAGATTCTTAGATTCTCAGATTCTCAGATTTTCAGATTCTCACATTCTCAGATTCTCAGATACTCAGGTTTTCAGATTCTCAGATTCTCAGATTCTCAGATTCTCAGATTCTCAGATTCTCAGATTCTCAGATTCCCAGATTCTCAGATTCTCAGATTCTCAGATTCTCAGATTCTCAGATTCTCAGATTCTCAGATTCTCAGATTCTCAGATTCTAAGATTTCCAGATTCTCAGATTCTCATTTTCTCAGATTCTCAGATTCACAGGTTCTCAGATTCTCAGATTCTCAGATTCTCAGATTCTCAGATTCTCAGATTCTCAGATTCTCAGATTCTCAGATTCTCAGATTCTCAGATTCTAAGATTTCCAGATTCTCAGATTCTCATTTTCTCAGATTCTCAGATTCACAGGTTCTCAGATTTACAGGTTCTCAGATTCTCAGATTCTCAGATTCTCAGATTCTCAGTTTCTCAGATTCTCAGATTCTCAGATTCTCAGATTCTCAGATTCTCAGATTCTCTGATTCTCAGATTCTCAGATTCTCAGATTCTCATATTCTCAGATTCTCAGATTCTCAGATACTAAAATTTTCAGATTCTCAGATTCTCAGATTCTTAGATTCTTAGATTTTTAGATTCTCAGATTCTCAGATTTTCAGATTCCCAGATTCTCAGATTCGTAGAATCTCAGATTCTCAGATTCTCGGATTCTCAGATTCTCAGATTCTAAGATTCTCAGATTCTCAGATTTTCAGGTTTTTATATTCTCAGATATTATACTTTCAAATTCTCAAATTCTTTAATTCTTGGATTCTCAGAACTTCAACTTCTCAGATTCTCAGATTCTCAGTTTTTTCGAATTTTCAGAATCCCCACATTTACAAAATCTCATATTCTCAGATTATCAGATTCGCAGATTCTCAGATTCGCAGTATCTCTGATTCTCAGATTTTCAGATTCTCAGATTCTTAGATTTTCAAATTCTCAGAATATAATTCTTAGATTTTCAAATTCTCAGAATATCATTACCTAAGATTATCAGATTCTCAGACTCTCAGATTCACAGATGCTCAGATTCTCAGGTTCTCAAATTCTTAGATACTCAGATTCTCAGATTTATATTATCTGAGATTCTCAGGTTCTTAGATTCTCAGATTTTCAGATTCTCAGATTCTCAGATACTAAAATTCTCAGATTCTCAGGTTATCAGATTCTCAGATTCTTAGATTCTCAGATTATCAGATTTTCAGATTTTCAGATTCTCAGATTTTCAGATTCTGAGATTCTCAGGTTTTCAGGTTATCAGATTCTCAGCTTTTAAGATTCTCAGATTTTTAGGTTTTCAGATTCTCAGACTCTTAGATTCTTAGATTCCCAGATTTCCAGATTCTCAGATTCTTTGATTTCCAGATTTTTGATTATCTGACTTTATAATTTCCCTGATGCCAAGTTTCCTAGATTCCGAAATTTTATTATTGCTGGAACATATTTTTTCCTCAGATTTTCACATTTTTCAGGTTATCTGATTTTTAAATTTTTCAAATTTTCAGTTTGCAGATTCTTTTTTTCTGAGATTTTCAGATTAGCGATGCTTATGGTTTCATATTTTTGAATATTCAGATTTTTTAGATGATTAGTTTAGATTTTCTGACGCACAATAAAATTCATTGAATTTCCAAAGTCTCAGATTTCCAGATTCGATTTTCAATGTTTCATATTTTTAAATTTTTTAAATCCATAATTAGGCCGCAACAAATTTTTAATCCTTCTTTTGTCACTCGGAGTTAGATCAATTAAAAATAATGCGAAAAACAAATTAATTGGAATAACTTGCACAAAAGCTTGTATGCAACAAAGTTGCATAGAATATCATCTTCCAAAATTTGTTTTTTCGACTTGTAATCTTTTGGATTCTTGAATTTTTTTCTGAAATTCACATTGAATAATTCAAATTTTTTTTATTTCTCCCTTAGGTTTTTGAAAATTTCGAAGGGGGGGGGTGGGGGTGACAAAAGAAGAAAATGATATTTGTTCCACAGCCTTATCAAATTCTGGTATTCTCAGATTTTCAAATCTGTTTAATCTTTTCGTTGATGATGAAACATTCCATTCGCTATATTCGACAGAGTTAGTTGTGAAAAATCAATTAAGTCGATTATTATCGAAACCTGACTAGTGAAAATCAAACTTTTTCGAGCTTGTTAGCATTTGACAAGCCAACTGGTCGGGAAAATTTTCGATGAATGGCAAAACCACAGCTGCCGCCCGCCAAATGGAATTGCCCGGCTCCAACTCGCTAGATATCATCGCATGTCAAATGAACCAAACAACAGCCAAGGGAGGAAAAAAAAATCTCTTATCGATCAATTTCCGATTCAAATCGATGCGAACAGTTTTGCACACTTTTGCCGAGCAATTCATTAAAATTCAATCAATCTTCGTCGGAGTTTTTCTTCTCAAGCTTTCGCTCTCCTCTAAAATGGTGGAACGTTTGCCTCGTTGAATTTCTCTGTTTTTTTCATTACCAAGGTCGGGATTTTTTTTTCGGTTGGTTGGTGATTTTTTATTATGATTTCCAAAAGCATCGCTCTGAGTAGAAGTTTGCCTTTTATTCAGAAGAATAAATACATTGGTTATTATGTGATTTTTCCATGCTTCATTAAACATTTTTGTTGTGAGGATATGACATTTTCAAAAGTCGAATTGAATAAAAATTATTCAATTTTATGTGACTGTATCCTAACCACACCTCATTGTAGGAAAATTTATACCTACATGTTTTATTTCATTTTTATCTTTCTTTTTCCATGCTTCTTTCTTCGTTCCTCGTTCTTTATTCTTCGTCCTTCCTCCTTCCTTCTTCTTCTTCCTTCTTCTTCTTCCTTCTACCTTCTTCTTCTTCCTTCTTCCTTCTTCCTTCTTCCTTCTTCCTTCTTCCTTCTTCCTTCTTCCTTCTTCCTTCTTCCTTCTTCCTTCTTCCTTCTTCCTTCTTCCTTCTTCCTTCTTCCTTCTTCCTTCTTCCTTCTTCCTTCTTCCTTCTTCCTTCTTCCTTCTTCCTTCTTCCTTCTTCCTTCTTCCTTCTTCCTTCTTCCTTCTTCCTTCTTCCTTCTTCCTTCTTCCTTCTTCCTTCTTCCTTCTTCCTTCTTCCTTCTTCTTTCTTCCTTCTTCCTTCTTCCTTCTTCCTTCTTCCTTCTTCCTTCTTCCTTCTTCCTTCTTCCTTCTTCCTTCTTCCTTCTTCCTTCTTCCTTCTTCCTTCTTCCTTCTTCCTTCTTCCTTCTTCCTTCTTCCTTCTTCCTTCTTCCTTCTTCCTTCTTCCTTCTCCTTTCTTCCTTCTTCCATATTCTTTCTTTCTTATTTATTCCTTTTATCTTCATTCTTTTAATTCACTTCCTTTTGAATTTGAAATTACTTCATTTTCCACAAAGCCGTTTAAAACTTTCCATCCGTTTTTATTCGCATACGAAAGTGGCAAACAATTTTTTTACAAATTTTCATCACGTCTGGAATCACTCTTCTTTTTGCACCAGCATCATCATCATCCTTCAACAGCAGCAGCAGCATTTCCCCCAACAATGACGCGCTGGTGATGAGCGACTCGACAGCTGTCAGTCGTGTGATTATTTTTTTTCTTCCTCTCTGTTCGGTTTCAGCGCCTTTTTTTTTCGGTCCACGCTTCTCCCAATTCCCACACACAGCTCACAGAAAAAAATGAAATCAAGTAAAACGCCTCCGATTTCCCAGATGAGCTTCTCCTCCCTAGTTCGCTTGAAGCTTGAAAGCTCCATTCTTTCCTGCTTTTTTTTTCATTCTATTATTCGAGTGAGCTGTAAATTAAAATTTTATCGTCTCTGAATTTATGGCAAGGTGCAAAGAGGAAACGTAGAAAACATTCGGCGGAACTTTTTCTGGAAAATTGCTTATTTTCGTGGGAAAACCGACAAGAGGATTTGGCTAGCTTTTGAGCTGGATTCAAGTTTTTTGTTTCTATTAACTTGAAAAAGTTTAAATCCGTTTTGCCTTTCAGCTGTTCCAATGTGGTGAAATTTCCTGTCCTCTTCAATCAAATAGAAATTTCTCTACTTACTAGAATGAAAAAAAAATCAAAAAGTTTCGAATAAAGGATTGATACAGAATCTTTTTTAAAGTTAAATACTTTTGTTGAGATAACAATCTTTAAAAATTAAAGAAACTACCTAAATGATTCCTAGCTAACTTCATATTGGAGAGATTTAAAAATTATTGATCTTTCAAGAATTTTCTATTTAAAAATATATCATAACTGTCAACTTTTTAATAGTTTTGCAATAATTTTGTTTCATATAAATTCGAACAAGATGAAAATTCGTTTCTATCGATCAATCAATTTCTTATTTTGAATTTCAAATGAACAAAAGGTTTATTCATAAAAACTGTTCAACATGCAATGATTTCGTGAAAATGTATTGTTATTATCATTTAAACAAAAACTTCCATCACAAACAGAAAGTGAAAAGGAGTTAGTACGGGCTATTCATATTATAAATATATCGTTTCGTGGGATTTCTGATGACTGCTAGAATCAATGTTTGAGTTTACGAAGTAGAGAATATTTTTAAATACCTGACAAAAATTTTTGGTCCTGTTGAATGAGCACATTCTTATGGTGCGTACCTGTAATGAAAGGGAAAAAAGAAGTAAGAAAATTTCTTAGATAATATTTTTGCTTAAAATGTTTTTCGTTTACATTCTATCTTACACATTGAAATTTATCAGATCAGTTGAATATGAAAAACTATACGTGTTTATTTTTAAAATGGTCTAGAATATTGATAGGTAGGATTATGAAATTTTATGTTAAGATGAAGTTTCAGGTGTCCCAAAATTTGCAAAATGTCTGGAAATCTGGGGGCTTGATCTTCAAATAATAAATGACAGGGTGAAGAACAAAGTTTGGTATTGAGTCAACTTTAAAAAAAAACTGGTTTAAATGTTCTTAAAACACGATCTTTAAAAAAGTCGACTTTTTTAAGAATGTTTTTTTAAATTCATGATCCACAAACATAAACAAAACAGCATAAATATGGTTTTTGTATCATCATGTGAAGATCTATTAACGATTAAATCCAGATTAAAAATCACAATTCAGAAAATTTTGATTTAATTTATCGAATTCAACTTAAGTAGGTATTACATACTTCTTGAAACTCGAAAAATTTGAAAAAAAATATACTTAGATGATTTAAGTTAATCATCAAAAGAACATTTTCCAAAGTAAAGCTTAATTTTTGAATAGGATGGTGCTACACTGAATCTTAAGTGTGAAAGGGATTCCAAGACATTGTGTTCTAAGGCAGTATTAAAACTGGGTTTTCATTAAATATTTTTTTCTTAACCATTCGATTGCTTATTTATGTCAATCATATACAAATTCGCATTCCAATTTAATACTTCATCCCGATTGGATCGACAGACCCCGTTCGATTTTGTTGGCAACATTCACTTTTGGCAACATCCGAGCCAAACCGTTCGTTTTTGGCAAAATCCAAAAAAGACGATTTTTTGGTCACTTTTTTATTTTCATTTCAAATTAATCAAAATTAATGTAAAACTTAATGTCATAGATTTTGCTTAAATTAAGCATGTGTTCTTCCGGAAAGTTCAGCTTGGAACGAGTAAAATTCATCATGTGGATTAATTCAATAACTGTGATAAGTACACCGTGCTTCGTTTAGTTATTTAAAAAAGCAATTAATACTCCTTCAATTCTCAACAGATTCTGTAAAAAAAACCTACTGGAAATCATGGTTTTATAATTTAAAGTTAATCGAAAATCAGATTTTTAAAATGATATCATCGAGTCTAAAACTGTCGTTTTAACAAAATTTTCACTACACAAACGAGCTAAATTGCCGTCGACCGTGGCTAAGATGATAGCGTTCAAGTCTTCTAAGCCAGAGGTCACGAGATCGAATCTCGGTCACGGCACACATGGTACTCTTTCTGAGGTCTGGTGGTTTAAGCATTTGTGAGATGCTAGCCATCATATCCTTGAAAGGTGTACGCCTGAGAATTAAGTAAATTAGATCTCTTCAAAGAAACATGAAGTTTCACTGAGATTGTGTGTGTGTTCGTTTTTCTAAAAATTGAAGGTGATCGATAACAAATTTTACCTCCATCAATGTGCAAAAAAGAGATTTAAAATTTGTGTTATGAAGTCCGAGATTTTCGAATCTAAGTTAAAGTATTTTTTGTATTTCATAATTCAAGTATATAAGTATAACTCAAAAACTGTTCTAGTGAGATTTATTCAATTAGCATTTTCGAATTCAGTTCTCGATTTAACATTTAAAGTGATCAGTGATTCAGTTTACTTGAACTAAAAATGTAAACTAGTGTAATTATTCCCAAAAACTTCAAGTTATCCATTTTAACGGTTTGATGCAATCATATTCCTTTAAAAATAAATTATAACTCTAAATATTGAAATGATTAAAAACATTTTGAACTTAATTTTTTTTTCAACAAACTATATAAGCTCCGAAGGAAATTTTGGAAATATCAATAAAATACTTAGAAATTCAGTTCTACTTTGGACATATTTTGGTGTGGATCGAATGGGGTTTTGGGGTTTGTGTTTCACTTTTTTAATTTTTTTTTTGGCTTGTTGATAGAAATTTGTTTCTTTAAACTAAATTTTAAATAAGATTATACTCTTTCCAGAGGTTCTAGTTTCATATTGTTAAAATCTGAATTGCACTTCAGTTTTCATATTTCGGATTATGTATCCAGGATTTTTGAGTTCGAATCACCATTAAAAATTGAAATCAAAAGCTGCAATCGATCAAATTTGGTTTGTTTTTTCTGGGACGGCATAGAAAAACAAAATATTCAAAGGGGCCCAACGAGAACAATTACCCCGCCCGCCCTGAAGGCTTAATCCAGCCCTGATTAAAGGGTTAATAACGGCATTATTTTGACTAAGACATTGAAAGTTTTCTAAATTCACATTTTAATTTTAAGTTGCTAGTCATATGGAAGTTATCATAAAAATAATAAATTCTGATTGGAACCCAAAACATCAGAAACAAAATAATAGGTTCATGATTGAGAGTCTAAAACAAATAGGTACTAATTCTTGGCTTGTAATGGAAATGCTGATTTAGAATCAAAATTCAGAAATAGTTTTTTAAATTTTTATTTCAGAAATCACATTGAAATTTGAAAACAACTATAAAATTCAAATTCTGAGTTCAGGTACAGAATGAAAATTTAGAATTAATTTTAAAAATGTACATTCAGAATTAGCTCGTTGATGAGTTTCACTATCAAAATAAAATTATCAAAGTGACTTTTTCGTTAGGGAATTTATCTAGTAAGACATCGAATACCTATAATTTTGATTGTTTGTTGGATTTTAAAATATAAAATTCTTCATCAAGTCATTTTGACAACATAATTCAGCTAAAAATTACAAATTTAATGTAAAATTCGAGTTAGTTTAATCATTTGTTAAGGAAAATGTGATTTCGATGTTTCTAAAAACTATTCAAAGGGTTTTAATTGAGGAATTGATTTTCGATGAAAAATATTTTATGTTATCTTCCTGTAAACAAATTGCAGGGAATTCCATATTTTTGTGTATTCTTGAACATTGCAGTTGCAGTTTTTCAAATGCCAAATTTTAAACTCAAATATATAACTTGGAATGAGTTATCAAGAAAACAGATAAGAACCACAAAATTTTTATCTTTTCCTTTTACTTTTGAAAATTTAATTTATTTTGAAAGGTTTCTCAAAAAAAAACTTTTTCTATGCTAAAATCAAATGAGAAGCTAGGTCCATCAGTTTTTTTGTGCCAATATAAAGATTGTTTTTTTAATAAAAGGTTCCTTAAATGAATACCTTACTTTATCATTTCAAAGATTTAAGGATGTATTTTCAAAAGTTTCTACTTTAAACGAAAATCTTATTATGTAAAGAACTTTAATTGAATGATCAAATAGTACAAAAAAATTCTTTTTTATTTTTATTATTCGTGCATTGATAAAGCAAAATTATCGTAGTAAAAAATTGAACACGAAACCCCCTTCCCCCCAGTAGTCGGTTCTTCCTACGGCCCTGCAAACTGCAAACAATAATTATCATATTTCTTATTTCTTGAAAATATATTTGCCACTCTATCGAGGCTCGTCACATTTTTGAAACTTATGGAAAAAGAGATCGAAAATCAATTTCATGGTTATTTACTGGCAGAAACAATATAATGCTAAATGGTTCAAATGTAAATCTGGCTCCTCAACTCAAAACTGTATTCTGTCTAAGATGCAAATGATCATGGAGAATATTCTTGTAAATTATCTGTCGTGTTGTTAAATTTTTTTTACGGAATATTCTATAATTTTTTCACTGATATTTTCAAAATTTTCTTCGAAATTAATAGGTACCCATTGCTAAAATTTTTGGTTGAAAATATTTTCCATCAAAATGTTTGGAGTAATTATTATTTAAATTTGATTTAGTAATTCATATTTGAAATAATTTTAATACATCAAAGCTTCTTATTGATAAATTTTAAATTTTTAGGAATAATTAAGAGTAAAATCTTAAAAATTTTCTTGCGTCTTTGTAAGCAAATTAAAAAAGGAGATTTTCTAGATTATAGACTTTTTTAAAAGATTTTTGAAAAAAAAAATTGTAATAAAATAACATAAAAAAATGGAATGTTATGGCTTTGACTTTTTACTAGTTAGGATTTCTACATAAACAAATCAAAAATGCAAATATTTTGATGAATAGTATTTTCAACTAAAACTTTCAACAAAATGGTATAAATTTTGATCAAAAAAAAATAACAACTAAACATTTCTAAAACAAGCAGAAAAGATAATGTGCAACGCGGTAGAAATTTTGAAGATATTTTTGTCATATTCATGTATTCGCATTTAGCACTTCTATCGAAGAGGGAATGCATTTTTGAGTTGAAGTAAAAAATGCGAAAGGATGATAGATACTTTTCAAGAGTTAAAAATTACAGCAATTATTCTCATTTCTTTCATGTCGGGTTGATTTGCACATACTCTTCAATTTCTAGAAAATGTTCTGCCGTTATTTTTTTAAAAAATACATTTGATTTGAGAAAAGGTGATGAAATTTTCGACGTTTCGATATGGTGTTGAGTGATTTCCGCTAAAAAAAACAGCAAATTTAGGTGCACTTTAAAAATGTTTAGTTTAAAAAAAAATTTTTACTCAAATATTGGAAAATAAAAATAATAAAAATCCGAACACAAATCATGTGGTTTTAAGCTTCAAAAATAAACCCAATTTTAAAGTGTTGATGTCACCTTATTTTTTAAACATTTATTTGAAACGGCTCAATACAGTAGGTTTAAGAAGTCAAGATTTCATTTGTTTTTGCGCTGTTAAGATTCCTTGTTTAAATTAAAAATAAGTAACAGATTGAGAAAAAGTCTACAGAATAAGATCGATAGCTTTAACGAATAGAGAGTTCGGAAAAGTAAGTTAAGTCCATCGTAGTCAACACATCTCTTACAGGTATGTACAGGTTGCCTAAAATATACTGGATACTTTTTTTAAAGTATTATTACAAAAAAATGAATAAAGCATTGTTTGTTTTTATTGATTCGTTCAATCCCCAATAAACATCAGTTTTGCCATTCATTCATCAAATTTGAGGAAATTTAAGGATGATTTTGAACTGGCTTTTTAATAACTTTTGTCAACTTCTTAACGCTGTGTTACGTTTAAGTGTCGATTATCCTCAGAAGAATGAGATTCGTCTCTTTACAATCATCAATTTTTTATTGCTCATTGACTGATGTAATTCTGTCAATAGATAAAATCTTGTTTTTCACCAGCATTCAGTAATTTTAATTGGCTTCAGCTAACTTTTACTTCTCTTTCTGCAGTTTCGTTAAACAATCGCCATATTGTATTGTGTAAGCGATTTTGTTATCAATGATAACTTTTTCAGTTTTCAACGCCGAACTCTGCCAAAAACATAACAGTTTGGAACGGAATATGCTGGCTAAATATAAATTCGAATTATAATATTTTAAATATGAATCAATATGCATGCATGCAATAAACACCCTTTCGCGAACAAAACCGTTCATCATAGGGAAGCCCAAAATAAAAAGCGGAAACCACTCACAAAGCACATGTTCCGTTTCGCCAGGTGAGCGTTGTGTTTAGTTGTTGCAATCTGGCAAAACACCGTGGAACCGTGTGTCCGTTTCTGGCTCAGTAGAATCAGGATCATTCAAAGGTATGCAACCCACAGTTGCTGAACGGGAGTTGAATGTTTGCATTTGCCGCAGCATTCATGTCAATATCAGCACCATGTGCATTAATAATGAACATTGTTCCAACGATGTAGCTAGGAGTAGGGACGAACGTATGAATTCGGGGTCGTCGGTTTGGCCAAACTGCAATTGTACGTGTAGGTCTACTAGGTATGAATGGGCGTGGGTGGCAAAAGCTTTCTCATTAATTCTGCAATTGGTCGGGTTGCCGGTCAGCTCATCATGTGAGGCTATTTGCATTTATATCGTTGCTGTTGTAGGAGTTCCGTTTCTGTCAGGGTCCTGTTGCGTTCTGAATGAGCCCTATACAAGCTCCGGTGATCGATAGGCCAAAGCTTTTTATGACACGGAACCGCACGCTACTGGTACTGGTCGATTGAACAGCTCATAACAACGCGGTACAAATTATGTTTAATAATTTACTGGTGGGACAACATCGAACCGCAGAATCAGCATGACATAATGTTTTTGTATTTATGTTTATATATTTATTAGCCTACACGGTTAGCCCCGTTTCAATTCTAATCAACGAGCGAAGTGAAGTTCACTAAAATAAGCTATTGAGGTTGGCAATTGTTGCAAATGGTTTTCCATTTGGATTATAAGTAATTGCTGAACAAATAAATACAAGTGATAACATGTAATCGACCTAGGCTGAAGCTGAAATTTAATGCTGTTGAAAGAAATCAATTTGGCTCTGAATCATAAATCATGGTGTGTTCCGTTGAAGCCCTTAATGAAATGAAATCACGCTCATTTTTTCATGTGCACCAAGCATAGCTTTTCCCAATTTCGATCTTTCTGATCCCAACGCAGCTTCTTAGGCATTTTCAAACATTCATAACTATTTACACTAGAGATGTACTGAATATTCGGTCGGCTGAATATTCGGCGCCGAATACCGCCAAAAAACTGTTAAGCCGAATATTTAGCTCACCGAATAGTTGAGTTAAGTATTCGGTCGAATAGGCCGAATATATATTATTAAAAATTTATACAAAAACAGACTTCTCCAATTTTTCAACTGATTATTGACAATTTAACAAATATCCAAAGGTAATTTGGAAAAACCTTCAAAACCATCAAGTACTTAAAGGGCGAACACGAAATTATTGCGACACATTCAACAGAGCATAACTTTTTTTACCATTGGGTAAAAATCAATATTATTTTGCACACTTTCTCATTGATGTGTATTGTTTACATGCTGTCAAACTCGAAGTCGTGTTTTTCGATTCAACGAAATTGGAGGTGAACCAACGCAAGTCGAGGAAACAAATTCTTTCCAAACACCAGGAATTTTCTGACCGGTCGCACCGGCTGTTGGGAAAAATTTGAACATTCACCATTCAACCGTTTCCAGAGTGTTGAAGCGGTTCCAGGAGCAGTTGAAGTTGAACCACGGCAAAGAAGCTGGAAGAAAACCGGGACCGGAGAACAAAAAGACGGAGGGAAAGGTGAAGCGGATAGTTAAAGCTATTCCCAACGTCTCAAGCTCTCTTTGGCTAAAAAATCTGCATGTCACAGAGCTACGTCCAGAATGCAAAGAAAAGAGCTGGACTACTGACTACATACATACAAGGTAGAAACTGCCCAAATCGCGATGAGGGGCACCAATCGACGGCTAAAACTTGGGCCCGGAAGCTCCACGAGAAGATGCTGACAAAATATGGCTGCTGTGTGATGGACGACGAAACGTATAAAAATAGCCGATTTTAAGTAAATTTCGGGGTTGGAGTTTTTCACCGGCAAGAGCAAGTTCGATGTGGATGACACATTTAAGAAGAAAATTGGTATGACATTTTCGGTGTCGCAATAATTTCGTGTTTGCCCTTTATGGTTTCAGTTAAACATTTTTGATGTATTCGTGTATTTTTCACTGTAGGTAAGTTTAAACTTTGATTATCGTGTATTCCAACATATTTTTTTAAATTTTCCGGATATTATCCGGGTTTATTAAGTTTTTTTTGCTTAAAAAATAAAAAAAATCAAAAAAACTCTTTGAAATTTTTTAAATTTTCTGTTATAAAACGATGTTAGGAGTACATATATTTATGTGTTATATACGATTTCCACACTGCTGTTGCAATTCGATGTAAAATTTAAGTATCAAGTAATTTGATATCTTTTCCTAATGCCTAGTTTCTGTACAAATTTTCATTTTTTACAAGTTTTTCAAAAAATCGTTCAGACTCGACCGTGTGGATACGTGTTTTAGAAAGTATTGTATGCTTAAAATTAACGATCATCGTTCATTTTGGCAACTATTGGGAAGACATCTAGCCAAAATTAGACATTAATCTAATTTGATACAAAAAAGCCATTTCAATTAGCTAAACACCTGTTTTGATATGTTTTGTCCCAGATTTCACTGGAATTCAATCTCTTTTGTGATAAACGTCCTAGAAGCGACAAGTCATCAGATGTCCTTTCAGCTTATGGTGATATTTCGAAGATTAAATATAAAAAAGATCTGATACATCTGAATAATCGCCTTTAAACATGAAGGACATTGAGATGGCAGAAATAGAAGATATCTGTTAGAAATAGCAGTAGAAATAGAAGTATTTCAATTGAAAACTCAACAGAATATTCGTTCGAATATTCGGCCGAATATTTGTTTGGCCGAATAGATGAAAAGGTCAATATTCGGTTTTCGGCCGTTCGCCGAATACTACTATTCAGTACCTGGTTATTTAACTTTTCATTTATTTGCACAAAGTTCTAAATTCTATTTCAAAAACCTTTAAAAGGTTTTTTTTTTTTCAATTCAAATTGACAACCTTTTTAAATTTAAGAATCTTAATAAAAAATTTTTAGATCCGTTTTTTAATCCTTTTTATGAATCTGGATTTGATGAAATGATGATGATGAGTAAATCTTTTCTGTCCCTTTTTAAAATGGAGATGTCTGAAACTATTCTAGAACTTCACGGAAAGCTTATTTTACATATTTGTTTATTATGCAAATTACACTTGATCAAATCATTTTTGAACTGAGTAAACTGAGGATAATTTGTTGTATTTACCATGTTTAATTCTTACTATACTCCTTAGAACACTGCGGTTTAATGTATTAATAAAAAATTCAAAATAACTGTTATGGTAAAGTAACCATAACTTCTTAAATTTTCACCCGATTTGGATAAATAACTACTTGAATTCTTTGTTTTGAATTGGTTTTTAAGGTCAATGTTATTTTTTAAAAAGTTATCATCGAGTCTAAAACTTTCGCTGAAATAAAATTTTCTCTAAAAAAAGCAGTTTTTCAGATTTTTTATCATAAAGTTACCAATATCAACAATACTGTTCAGATGATCGATAGAAAATTTAATCACCTTCAATACGCATGCAAAAATTGAAAGCAATGTTATGCATTCCGAGACATTTGAATCTGAGTACAAGTACTTTTTTATTTTTTTTTTCAACATTTCATATTCAGAGCATAATTGAAAAAATTGTTGGAATAAGATTTTTTTTTTGAATTTGAAAGCGTCCGATTTAACATTAAAAATATAGGTCAAAAAAACTGCATGACGATACAAAATTTTTGTAAATAGTGGTTTTAACCAACGATAAAGTTTCTTGAAGCCGCTAGTAATTTTGACTCTGCGAAAAAAGAAAAGAAGTATTATTTATGTTTTTTTCTATCACCACTTTTATACTTAAAAATATGAACGGTTTTTAAAGTAATTTTTCACCAAATTGAATTTTGCATATTATTGAAACAGAAGTTTAATCGATTTTTAGTCTTCAACAAATTTGTTACATATTTAAAAATGGAGAAATCCAGTTATGTCAGAAAAACTTGTAGTGATATCTTTTCGGATGTCTAAAAAAACTAGAATTTACCTTTCTAAATAAATTTTTCCTCTAAAGTTTGGCAAAGTAGAATTGTTTCATTGAACGAAGGAAATTCAAAATTAGTTTTTGTCTTTCATGTTATTTTGTTGGTTTATCAGTTATCAATGATTGATTTCATTCAGATCTGATATATTTTTAAACTAATGAATACATATCATTGTAACTAGATTTAAAAAACAAAATCTGATAGAAGCTTTGAGTTCAGGAAGCTCAAATCCTTTAAATCGCAATCATAAAACATAGGCACATGAAATGTTTTTAAATTTTATAATTAAGATTTTAAAATGGTAAGACGTTTTAATTGAAAAAAAAAGAATACCATCTAAAAACTAGTCTTGTCCGTTTACATTATGTTTATTAATTTTTAGACAAGTTGTCCCAGTTGAACAGTCCTACAAATAAAATTTTTGAATTTTTTAGATAAGTTTGTCTTTGTTTTTCTGTTCTAAATTTTTGTATTTGTGTGTAAATTTATAAAAGAAAAACATTGTTTGTCTCATGCGTCTTTGACCTTTTATTGAAATTGATGGCGACAACATATTCAGATCTTTTTTTTTTTTTCATTTTTATTA
>NC_073693.1:249347396-249399896 GCF_029784155.1 Uranotaenia lowii
CAAATGGAAGTAATGAAAATTATAGTCGGTGCAGGACAAATGGTCTTGTGCGGCAAGAAGTTTTCTCAAATCACGCTCTTGGTTCATTTTCAACACCTTTCATGCTTCCTTTTTTAATCTATCCGTTCATAATTTTCATTACTTTCATTTGAAATTCTTCCTGTTAGAATGTATACTTCACCAAAATGCCATTAATCATTTAATTAGAAGTTGAAGCTTAGAAAGGATGCCCTCTTTAAAAAAAAAAGCTATCTGCGAAATAAATGGAAAGTTTTGGTTTATTTCAAAGATATTATTTTCCGGAACTTTGATTAAATAATCGTTATCAGATTTTGAATTCAGATTTTGAACTGAGGTTCAAAATGCAGGATTCAAATCGGGAATTTAAATTTCAAATTCAGATTCAGGTTCTGCTTGAAAATCAGTTTAATAATCAAGATAAAAATATCAATGTGAGAATTTCATTAGGGATTTAAATTACAGGAGATCGTGGTTTTAAAGTTTAAATTCTGGAATCAAAAGTTATATTTTATTTTCAAACAAAGTTCAACTAACCAGAAGAAAAATTAAATATATATTTAAAAAAAATTTGAATTCATTTTGATGATTTCAATCTTTGAATAATCTAGATTCAATTTTTTTTTAATATTCACAGGTTTCTAATTATTCAATATATTATTAACGTTGAAAGAACATGTTCTTTATCTCCAAGCAAAAATTAAGCTGTAAACTCATTTTATTAATAAGTCGTTTAACATTGATTATATTGCAATCATTAACAAAAAATCAAATATAAATCTATTATTCAATCCGAGGTTATAAGCGTAGAAAATAGATTTAATTTGAACTGAGAAGCAAACTTAATCTCTTACTTTAATTTCTGGATAATTTTTGGTTGAATAGAAAAAGCTTATTCTTTGCTTTTTTGAGTTTAAAAAAAATCCTCTTCAATTAAACCTGGAAAATCCATTATTTATTTTTGACATCAATATAAAAAAATACAACTTCTCGGATTTAATTTCGAAAGTGAGGATTTAAAAAAAACTCATTGGAAAATATCACAAAGCTGAAAAATTACAATAATATTCTTTATTTAAGTACAGCTCACGAAAAAAAATTGTACGAAAAATGTCGTCTTTGAAACCTCTCCTCATGAGCCAGTTCTTACTATTAAAACCTCTTGTAGCACAATGTTGACTAGCTCGGAGCAGCTAAACCAAAATTTGCTAATAGATATTCATGCATCAAGATACAAAAGGGGATTTTTTCAGCACGAGTCGTAAATTTATCCAGTTTTATTATTGTGTCGAGTGCTGAAAAAATTGCTGAATTGCTGAAATTTTTGCAACTTTGAAAAATTCTCTTTAAAATTGTACATCTGTTAAATCACTGTCTAATCAATCTGCCAAAAAATCGTAAATAAATAAATAAAAAATAAACATAAAAGGAGCGCAACGACTATGACAATAATGGCTGTAAATTTGTGATAAAGTAAGTCGTTGAATGCAGTTATCAACGCTGATATCAGTGCTGAAAAGTAGCAGTTTTCGATTTTATTTCCAGTATCGAATTGTTCTCTTTCAAACACGGAATTCTCTGAAAGTTTTTTTCTATCAGCAATCGTCCTAACAAATTTTAATCATCGGTAAATTTAGTGATTTCAGAAAAATGTGCACTTTTTTTAAAAAAAGCTTTAGAATATAACAGGGATATTGAAGATATTTAATTTTACTAGATAATCAACCTACACGAAAACCGCGATTGAAATATGCTTCTAAAAAAAAGTTCAAAAAATTTATTTTGGTAATTTATTCCCGATCTAGAAAATACGAGAATTTTCATTTAATTACGATGAAAGCATAAATCGAATTGCTAGATTTCTTAGAATCATCAATAAAAAAAAACCTCATGACATGAAGCGAAATGATGAAAAATAGAATCACGGCTGAATTTTCAATCAAATAAACAGTTTACTTGTTCAAAAATACAATTCTTTTAATCAGTCAAACACTATTTTTAAGTCATTTTTGGTAGCACTATCATGCTGTTAAACGTAATTGAGACCCAGTTTTTAACATCTGGGATTAATTAAGATGTGCTGGGTGATTTTGGTCTAGAATATGTTCTTGGTATTGGGTAAACGCTTTGGAAATTCTAAAATCACTAAGCCATACAAAATAATTGCAACAAAGTCACTGTATAGTGAATTTTTTGGACCGATAACCAGAATAATGTTGTACTTTTAGATGGAGTTCGAAAGTCCAGATGACTAGCAGTATTATTGGTATGATTGCAATTGAATGGAAAGTTGAGATGAGCAGAAGCAGTTTGATGATGAATAACAGCTATTATGTCAAATTCCTTAATGCAAGAATAATGTCTCCTAAAAATTCCGTTAAACCTTTGAATACTAGAAAACGTCTAAAAATACAGATATCTATTCAAATTGTTTGTAGAAGCACTATTTTTCTCTTTTAAACAGTAAATTTTAGAAATAATCTTTATATCTGTAGGAAAAAAAGTAACTTTTGTTTGATTAATCCGTTGATCAATTTTGAACAAATTGTAAAAGAAAATTTTGATGATTTTCAATCATTCATATTTTAACAAGCAAAACAACATAGTTGTATTAGTCTTATTTCGCTCACTGTAGTTTTCATTCTTCAAAACTGATTAATTTTAAAACTTCAAAAGGTCATATTACCAAAACTAGATATCATTGAAAATATCTGATGAAATATTTCAATTCAAGACAACATAGTCACCAAATTTGAAATGAAACATATTTAACAAAAAAAAATCTCTTGAATATTTTCACTTCTGCTCTTCTTATAATTCTACAGTGATTGACATTTTGAAGATGTTCCATTTTATTTAAATAAAATCATCTATTAGTTCTAAAAATAAGCCTTCGAACGAAACCCAGTTAATAAGTTTATAGTAGAAGACTGGCTGCTTGATATGTGGTAGAAATCTCTTATCAAATTCGAAAGGTATTCCCTTAATGAAAGTTTGAAACTTCTTTATTGATATTTGAAAACATTGATTTTTTTTTCACTCAACAGGTCTTGAATTTCATAGAAGAAACGAATTTTGTAACACAAAATCACTGAAAAGTCTGTGAGATTATATATTTTGTGTATCAAGTGTTCTTGCCTTAAACATTTATGCACTCTCTGGAGCCACTACTTTGTTTGCGAGAGTCAATAACACAGCAAATTGTTTTTTTTTTTCTTTCTAGAAATCATTGTGGAAGTAATGAATACTTCAAATAGTTGAACTTCAATCAGTTTAAAACAACAGTTTTTGAAGTTAATTGAATTCATATGTGAATAAAAATACAGCCAACATGATTTTCCGGGATAAATTTCCTTGGTTATGAACGTTTAAGTAAAACACTTCACCAGAGAGTCACAAAAAAATGCTGATTGAAATAAGTTCAGTTATCTGAATACGGTTAAGGTGCAATATTTGTTTAGTCATGTATTGCCTGTTGCTTGAAAATTATGATTTTACGACCACCGTTTGTGCTCGAGAGTAATGCGAAGCTTTTCAGAGCAATCACATGCCATCTTTTTGTTCGTGCTCACTGCAAGCCACACTTGCCCATGAAACTCATGAGAAACAAATTGATGACATGTGATGAATATGCTCCAGATCAAATTCTACCCGCTCATTTTCAAAATCTATTCACTTCTTTGAACTTTCTATCCACTTAAAATTTTCATAATCTTGTTCTGTTTTTTTCTTAAGAACATATCATTCACCAATAAGGCCGATAAAGTTCATTAACGAAAAGAAATATCAACAGGCACAAGAAACGATTAAACAATAGCTCAGTATACACCATATTTGGCTTATTTTAACATTACATTAGGTTTAATTGGTTTTCTATTCTAAACGTAGTAGTATACACTAATTTTATTGCTTCCAACAAACTAAAAAAATACCTGCATTCTGAAATGTAGACTGAAATACCGGATTGTGAGGGTCTTACTGAACACTACAAATGCACTGCTGAAAATATCACGCACATACACTCATATGAGGTCCAGCGTTACCACATATACGATCTTTCTCTGAAAATACAGATTTTTTTGAAATTTTCATACCAAGAATCTGTGTATACAGATTACAAATAATTGGAAATTTATACAGATTTTATAAATTTTCAACAAATGAAAAAATTTCTATGATATTTTAATTATGCTTTGAGTTAATCGAGAATAATGTCCTGAATGTGATCCAACGTTCTAGCCATCAATTGTCATGCTCACAAATGAGGAAAATCTTCCAGATTATAGTTCGGAACAGCTACAATGCAAAGGTTTGAAAACAGTTTTCAAGTCTGCGTTCGAAATTCATATACAAAGATCAGACTTTGCATTACACGAAATGTTACTTCAAATGGTATCTAGCTAAATATCATTGACTTACTTCAGCTGCTGTGGATATTTTTCTTGCAGTATACAGCGATTACAACTAAATACAGAAACTGACCAGAGACAATTGACACAATTTTCAAATCCCATCTGCTTGTTAAACCCCGGTTGGACAAAGATCGTTACATTTGACGAAATACATTCACATTTCAGTTTGCGTGACCTTAGCTTTTACACGTAGCGGTAGTGGATATGTATTTTGTTCGTTATACTGGAATTGGATTTCGAGCAATGTTTCGAAGTCGCAATTATTTGTACAACTAAACAAAAAAGCGGATCGCATGTAGCAGAATCGCAGGATAAACACTGATTTGACAAGTCGCACAAACGTCCCAGTTCGCAATAATGAAGAGGGCAACTAAATTAGTGCGCCACGCATTATAAAAAAGGTCGCCGTAGTGCAGTGTTAGTATACGGAATCAAAATGTTTTCAAGATTTTAATACAGATTATTGTGATTTTATACAGATTGCCTCAAAAATACAAATATACAGTTGCGTTCAAAAAAGAATGAAATCGCGTGAAGCTGCGCACCCACTTCCAACTTTGACAAGCTGCCATTTCTCTCTCGGTTGATATTTTTTCATGAAAATTTCACACAATCTAGTTCAACTATTCAACTAACATTCCACAAAATTTGAAGTCTTTACAATTACGGAAAACAAAGATACAGCTATTCCCGTAAAAAAGGGAAATTTGGAGTTGCTTCACTGAGTTTGCTGTATGGCTGTATCTTTGACAATTCTCATTGAAAAATCTTGAAATTTGGTCCAAAGATGTAAAAATGTTTGATCTAATACCTTCAAGTTTCGTCAAAATCGATGAACGTGATCAAAAATGGTGCCGGGTAGAAAATGAGGTTGATTATCGCCCAGCAGACGATTTCATTCTTTTTTGGACGGATGTTTATATGGAAAACATCGTAATCCATGTATTCTTGGTATTTTCTTTCACAAAAACAAAATTTATCACAAAGAATGTTGGAAATGGAACACTTTCTTTTGCTGATAACTCATTTACTAGTAATCGGACTTTTAAAATTTTGATAGTATTTTGCTGTCTGTAAAAAGTTCTATCTGACCTATTTTTATCAAAATTTAAAATTAACGCGTTTTGAGATATTTACGACGTAAGAGAAAAAGAAAATAAAATTGTATAGTTTCCTTTAAAATTCATCATTATAAAATTGATAGCTGGCAAAACCGTTGATTATTCACAGAATTACTGTATGTGAGTGGTGGAAAAGTATGTAAACAATGTCAAAAATGTCTACAAAGTTTAAATCAAGCATTGAAGTGAAGCACATGATCGGCAACTACTGAAAAGGGTCATCAGAGAAGTCAAGTTTCATACCAGAATTTTTAATTTTGAAAAAGCAACTTAGTGAACATAGCTGAAATGTCAAAAAAAAATTCTCCGATAAGCTGAAAGTGTTGCCTAGTTATGAATCATTCAAACCTAACCACAAATAACAAACTTTTGCTAGTTCCAGAGCTCATAAGCTGTAAAGCCGGTACCGGGGCTATGAGACAGATGATTTCTGATGGACGACAAAACTTTTGAAAGACCCTATTCCCCAAATTCCCAAATTTCAGCGTTTGAATCCTATAACATGTCTGCTCGCGGCAAGGTCGCTAGCATATTCAAGTATGTATGGTTGTTTTGTATAAAATATATTGATTTGCCAAAATTTTGCTCCTGTGGAAAAAACAACAACTTTCAAAACAAAAACTTTGGTTTTAACTGTTTTGAAATGCCTTTTTTTTGTCAGATTTCGCCAGCAGAAATGCCATTAAAAACGCTTTAAAGTGGCTCAAAAATAATCAATTTTTTTTAATTTCGTAACAGCTGTATCAACTAAATTTCCCGCAGTTTCTTTTAAAAGAAAAGTATTTGATTGAAAAGTAGCAGAAATTGAAGGAGAAGGATGTAGCCACCTAAAATATAGATTTTTTTTTATTAATTAAAGTTTTTTAGGCCATTTACTTTTTGGTGTAAGTTTTTGGGGGCCGAGGGTCAGGGGATTTCTTATGATTAGGGGGAGGTTGGACAGGGTAAGGAGAGGAAAGTGAGCGTTGGGGAGGAATGGGGGATTTTAAAATTAACTGTTCCCTTGGTAGGGTACTGGGGGATCCTTTTGCGTTTCCGCGGTCATCTGCCTCATCCGATGATTGCGCCGGTGAGGGTTGAGGAGTAATTCGTTTCCGTGGAGGAGAGGCTGGTTTGAGGTGAGTAGTTGGTTGATTTGTACGCTTCTGTTGTGTTGGTTGCTGCTGCTGTGTTTTTTCTTCCTTCTGTTTGGTTTCGTTTAGTGGTTGCGCTTGTCTATTGTCTACTGAACTCGGTTGGTTTTTGTCGACCTTGACTACATTGGCGAATGTTGTTGGGCTGCTGGTTTGTTGAATTAATTTACGGGCAGCTGCAATCGGCATATTACGTTCAGTACTGATTTTAATTGCTGTAGTTTCGGCAATCCAGGTTGGGCGCGATCTATTAATCGGAGATTATTCCCGACATGTCACTACACATTTTCGCTGATTCAAACTCGGATGGCGTCCGATAACGATCGGTGTACCATCGGTCAAATTTGTCATCTTTTCCAGTTCACTAATCTGATTTTTGTTCCTTGATTTGATGACATACCAGTTGTTCTTCGTCTCGTAGAATCCTTCTATTTTCCCGATTTTTTCCACAGATCTTCCGATGATGAAAGGGTTTTGCGGAAAATTGTGTCCTTCTGCTGCTTTCAACGTGATATAATGCAAGCGTCCATGCACGTTATGGGGATCCATCCATTCTGGTATAGTTCTATCTGGGGGTTCACCCGACGATGGACTCATCGCACCGCTTTCTCACTTCACACCGTTCTAGTTCGAAAAAATGCAATAGCCTTTGGCTTACGAGGACCGATTACAAAAAGCGACCGACCTCGCTCGAGGCTGAAGAGGAACTCTAAAATATAGATGAGACGAAGTATAAGTTTGAAGAACTGATCAATATAATGACTGAAAAAAGTGGGCACCGGCCCATGGGAGGTACCAAGAATAAACTAGATTTTTTCTCTACAAAAAACGATGAATATTTTTTCAATTTTTTTCTTGAATTATTATAAGATAACCTTCATTCCTTCATATAAAGTATTTATCTAGATTAAACGAATGGTTTTTGAGATACATGCATTCTCAACTGTTCCATTTTCTAAAGAACTGAGCTTTATGTAGAGAACACATTTGCCGATCCTTTCAGGAGCTATTTTTGGGGCCAAGTTTTGAGTTAAATAAAAAAGTTTTTTAGAAGAATCTTAAGCCAATCAAAGTCTTCTGAAAGAACATTCCGAGTGCGATTCGATTTGACTGTGAGTTTAGTGAGCCTTAGGGGCTGCGCATTGAGATGGAACAGCTGCGCACAAAGCGAGCTGATATGCTGCGCATTAGGCGTGCTTGATTAGCTGTGCTTGAAGCGAGCTAAGTTGCCACGCGTTTAGCGAGTCTTTGGAGCATTGGGGCATTCGCATTGAGCTTGAATAGCTGGGCGCAAAGTGAGTTGAAATTCTGCGCGTTACGCGAGCCTGAGGGTCTGCGCATTGAGGGCGCTTGAATGGCTGTGCATTGAGCGAGCTTGAATGGCTGCGCATAGAGAGAGCTGAGATGCTGCGCGTTTGGCGAGTATGGGATGCAGTGCATTGAGCGTGCTTGAACAGTTGCCCTAAGGTATCATTAGGCATTTTTCTTTAATTTTAATAAGCTATTTTCCCCAAGTTTTGACTTAAAAAAAAGCAATATTTTTTCGATTTTGAAAAATGGTGGGGAATCGTGGGCCACCATATCTAAATTGACCAAATAACATGCAAAGTTTATGAATTCACCCAAAACTGAAATTTCAAAATTCATTTTGTTATTTTAAAGCAATTTCAGATGATGAAATAAGAAAGAGACATGTGTATGATCGAAAAGTTTCAAAAAACTTGCTTGGCGAAATTCCTTATAAGGATGGACAAAATATTTTTCATAACTCTTCATTTTGAATAAGAAAACTTTACAGATAGTAATAACGTATTTAAAGTTTTAAATGTGTATGAAAACATAAAATTATAGGTGGCTTAAGATGTGTGGCCCACGATTCCCCACAAGCTATGATTTACAAATTGGTTGCGTTTGTGTGACTTATTGATGTTCCATCAAAAAATCCTTTTCCACGTGAAAGATTATGACAAAACTAAGATCATACACGTATGAGCATATTTTTGTTATGAACAGGGACCGAAAACAGCACGAACACAGTAAGTGCAACACAATTTGATGACACGGCACATCCGAAACGAAACTGTGCGGTGTCTGTGTTGATCTTCTTTTGTTGCGTGTCGGCCGCAACACAGCACAGTACTGCATGCGACACAAAATCCGACACAGTTGGCGACACAGTGTGTTCGTGTGCCGGTCCCGAAACGATGAGATTTTAATTGTTGCAAATCTGCCAGCAGGCGAACTGGATAGATTTTTTTCGATTGCTTTCAAGCTTCTTTCTCGACACAATGTGAGTGAAGAACTTCGCCATGTAAAACACGGAGAAATGCTGTCCAATCAAGCGCGACGGGTTAAAATAGCCTTGCTCGTAAAACACACTGTGTTGCGTGCTAAGCACAACTGTGTTCTTCTCGACACGACACAACTGGGAACTGTGTCGTGTTGATTTGATGCAGCACAACACAATTGAAGTGCTGTGCCAAACCGAAGTGTCGCACACGAAAATTTATGTGTCAACACTCCAGGATTTGTGTTGCACGATATGTAGGGGAACATGCCCTATTATGCACCACCTAAGCGAATCGCTGATTTTCTATGTATTCCTCGTACAAATTGTGTTAAAAATGGGTGTAATCGTTGAAGAAAAGTGTTTTCTTTAAATCCCTATGATTTTTCCTTACTCAAATTGCTATAGTTTCTTCAAAAACATGATTTTTAAATACCATATTCAAAGCCACAGAACAAAACTGTGTTGCGAATACGCGCCGCTGTGTATTCAATACGCGCCTAGCAGCCGAACACACCCGAGAGCAGCCGAAGACCGAAAACACAACAATACTTACAGACACTTTGACTGAAAAGAAAATCAAAATGGACTAATAGAAATTTAACAAAAAATAAAAAAAATGATTTTTTGGGCTGAATTAACGCTCAAAATATGGTTTTAGACTTTTTGTTAATTTTCAATGAAAATTGGCCTTTTTGAAAAATTAATGCTATTTTCAGCCTACTAAGATTGGCGCGATATAAAGAGTGCATGGGCCGTGATAGAACATACCCATGAAAAGCATACCTTAGCGAGTTCAGTATGATTTTTTAGCATAAAATCATAATTTAGATTCTCCTCTATCGATGTGTCAGAAAGTATTGTCTTATTCGTTTTTCTCTGCTTGGTGACACCTTATTAAACGTGTTTTAAAATTTAGATCGAAATGAAGAAAAACCTATATTGTGAAATTATCACGACACAGGGGCATTTTAAGGAAAAATTCATACTTGCCATGACCAATCACAGCATTTAAAACTAATTGGTAATATTTTGCAGGCTTAAAATGTTTCAGATTCTTCAAAACAAGAGTGGCGCGTATTAGCCACATGGGGCGTTATATGAACTTTTCCCCTACTGTGCTGTGTTTGTGTTTTTTGTCGGTCCCTGGTTATGAACTTTAGGTTCCCCATCGAAGCAAATAGCTTGTGCTTTTTTAATTATGTAAGTAAATTTTTCTAACTTTTTGAAGCTTGATAAATAAACGAAGCATATGATGCGTACTTAAGTCAACAACATATACAAAAAGTTGCATATGCAAAGCGACGACGATAACAGTTGGTTTGAGATTTTTATCTCAACACACATCTGATATATTCAAAGTGGACCACGTTACCCCACTCTCCTCAATATAAAAAACGTATAAACGAATCAGTCTGGCTGCACAAAAATTGTTTGCTGTTTTTGCAAATTATGTACAATCGAGACAATCTGTTTATTTTTTTGTCCAATAATAAAGAATCAGTAGTCATTTTATTTCAACAACTTAAACATGCTACTGTTAATTATCTCATGCATTTCTTTTTCGGAGAGGAAGGTTAATGTGTGGGTCTTACTGCGCACTACAAATGAACTGCTAAATATATCATACCCATACACTCATATGAGGTCCCATCCATGAGAATGAAAAATCTAAGTAAAATCACGAACAGTATCAATGAAAAATTGATGAATAATAAAATAATTTCATGGAAAATGACAAAAATAGTATTGTTCAAATCTTTTAGGCCAATGCTCATGAGATCAAATGTAGGTCGTTGCATAAATAGTACCTCTTCATTCTATAGGTTTTTTGTTTTAGCATTTATTAAATGCTAGCCGTCAAATCATCGAAAGATGGTATTTAAGGTGGATTAAAATTTGATATAAGTTGTTGCGGCTGTTGTTTTCAATTATTTTTAAAAAAAATAATAGGTTTTTTGTTAAAAGATCAATCATCAGCATGCTATGACTCAGAACCACCAGAAAACTTGACGATCCAGTGCATAAAATTGCACGATTTCAGTCGGCACGAAAGTTCCTGAAATGCAATTTTAATTTTACCCCATCCTACCCGAAGCTGTCGGCCGCAGCAACAGAAAATGAATCCTAGCAGCGCAAAAGCGGCTGGCATCCTTTAACTTTGCACAACTTATTATTATCAATAGAGTTGGTGAAAAACAAAAGCACTCCGCAAGCGATGATGTCGAGTGGTTTGTTCGTTCGGCGGTATAGAATTTCGAATCTTGCCTGCCTTCAGGGGTGGGTTTCTGGCTGGCAGGTTGCCGCTATTCAGGCGTTCGCCTCTGATTGGTACGAGAGAGTTGTGGTCTAGCAAGGCGAAGGCATCGCCATCATCATCATCATCATCAGCAACATCAACAATCTCAACGGCACAACAGCTGCTACGAGCTCTGAAAATCGCATTATGGAATACACGCATTCAATTCGGTTGGGAATGAAAGACAGAGATAGGGATAGAACAAGCAAGAGGGAGCATAGAACGAAATTTGTGTCCCATTATGTTCGCCCGATGAAAAGAGGTGCAGGAAATAAATAAGTAATTGAAAGAATACCGGGAGAAAATTTTGATTTGTATTCCTGAATTGAGATGTCAGCTGCAAGAAACTCACTTTATGCCCGCAAGCACAAATGGACGCCGCTGGCCGATTGTGGTCCTTGGAGAAAATGTGCCTCCCTTATCCTATCTAGGCATTGGAAGGGAATATTATGATTTATGCTGCCCGAGTGCTGCCGGAACAAAAGAGCATTAGCACTAAAAACGGACCAACCTTCTGCGGTTGTACTATGTTGATATAATTCAATACGGTTGCTGCTAATGGATGATAGTTTTGAATGGAAGCTTCTCGTTGATTACTTGAGGCTTGAAGTTATTGTTGATGTCTAGATCAGGAAAGTAAACGTTAGTGAAGCTCTGAACATTTTTCAACTCTTATATTTGGTTTTACAGAGCTATATTTAAAGTTTAAAGACAAAGAAAGGCAACTAAGGAAGACTTGGACAGTCTGCACAGCAACGAAAAATACAAAACAAAAAGTGGCAAATAAATGGAAACTCGTTTCTCAGAAAAAAATTAACACATATATCTACTAAGAACATGAACTTGAAGACACACCCAATCCATCGCTTTTATCGGAAATATAAACATCTGCGCAGAGCATCAATTGTGCTTCGTCTTGGAACAACAACCTGTAAATGGAAAAGACAAGGAAAAACATCAAGCCATAAATTGTTTCCAACTTCTAATCCTCTTCAAGTATGTATCCGTTTACTGGGAAAGACAGAAGACGAAAACAAAACAAAAAAGAAGAAAAATTCTACATTCATACAACAAAATCCACATCGTCGCCAAAGCCGGCACACGCCATTGCTCGTTTTATGCTTACTCCCCAGCCGAACTTGAGAGCCATTTCTATGCTGTGAGCAGACAAAATTGTTGCACAAATGATTTGATTTATTGCATGACGACACGAAAACGGGACGCTATGAACTTGGTTCTCACAATCTGAACAACATACAATTTTCAGCATGCGTATGTACAGAGACTGTCGCTATCTCTTTTTTTTTTTGGTTCTGTGGCTTTCCTCATCGGTTGTTTAGTTTGAATGTTTTGTGATCGTGGCCTGATTTTTTTTTTATTTTGTTGTGGAAGCATGTTCAAATTCACCTGAATTAAACAGTACCCGGGAAACCCGACAATGACGGTCGATTGATATGCATGCAGTCTATACGAAAAAACAGTTCACGGAAATAAATAAAACCCCTAGAATTAACATATATGTACTTAGCTGGGACAGTCCCGGGTTTTGGATTTGAGGAATTGTGAGTATCCGTTAAGGATGCTCGTTTGTAGAGCTTTTTTGTTTGTTTTCCATCGTCAACAATAATCACACAGAGATACTTTTAAATTTTCTAAGAATTTGTAAAAAAAAATACAACCTGCTCAAAAAATTTGAAAAATTGTTAGTAGATGCATCATTAGAGTGATGACATGAAGCGATATCAGGCCAAACGATTGAAAGATTGTTATGCTGTTTGCTTGAAATTGAATTGTTTTTTAAAAAAAAGTTAATTTTCAATTATTTTTTTTTTATTTGGAAATAAAGTGATTCCTGTAAAATTTAGAAGTTGAAACTTGAATTTGAAAAAAAAATCAAACCTTATTTTAATAATCATATCGCACTTTAGTGGATTGCATCAAAACACTGATTTGATAACAGATTATCATATTTAAGGAAGGAAAAAGGAGACGTAACGTGAAACAGTACAGAGGCATCACTAGTTTGTCTGCAGGATCCAAGCTCTTCGAAATAATCGTTAGTCAGGCTTTACTACGAGCATCATCACAGTATATTGCAATTGAACAACATGGGTTCATGCCGGGTAGATCGGTGTGTACCAATATGTTGGAATACACATCGTATTGCCTGAAACAGATGGAGAGAAAAATGCAAGTTGATGCTGTCTATACTGACATAAAAGCTGGTTTCGATACAATCGATCATAGAGTTTTACTTGCAAAGTGTGCATGGTAACATGATTGGTTGGCTGAGATCATTTCTAACAGAACGCTCTATAAGGATTAAGTTTTGTGAAAGCATATCGTTTCCTTTTACTAACCGATCTGGCGTGCCCCAAGGAAGCAACTTAGGCCCGTTGCTGTTTGCTCTGTTTTTCAATGACCTTATGATCAGCTTAGATGAAGGAACCTGTGTTGGATATGCGGATGATCTCAAAATATTCATGCCAGTTGAATGCGTTGCTGATTGTGCTCGTCTTCAAATGTTGATAGATCACTTTAGTGTATGGTGTAGATATAACAAACTATCAGTTAGTGTTCCAAAATGCTCTGTTATAACCTTCCACCGCAAAAAAACACCAATTATTTACGATTATAACATCGGCAATCAGTTGCTAAATAGAGTTTCTGAAGTTAACGGTCTTGGAGTTATCCTTGATTCGCAGCTAACGTTCAATAGGCAACGATCCTCCGTGATAAATAGAGCAAATCGTCAATTAGGCTTTATCTGTAGAGTGGCGCGAGAATTCACAGATCCGTTATGTTTGAAGTTCCTCTACTGCGCTCTTGTCCGATCAATAATTGAACACGCTGCTATTGTCTGGGCACCATATCAGCTGCATTGGATTCTACGAATTGAACGCGTGCAAAAGCGGTTCGTCCGATTCGGTGTCAGCTTTTGGGATTAGATACCCTTGAACGCCGCCGAAAAATCCAACAAGCCGCATTCGTCGCCAAGATATTGAACGGAGAAGTACAGTCGCCAAACTTAATAAGAACTATCGACTTTAGCGCCCCATCGAGAACTTTACGGTCTTATTCGTTGATATCGAGTCAAGTGCACAGAACATCTTATGGATACAATGAGCCATTAACAGCTATGATGCGCATATTCCAGGACATGGAGCACCTTCATCGATTTGGAGAACCAACTAGTAGTTTAACTCGCCGCATGTATCAGTCCAGATTGTTCCGTTCTATTTATGTGTAGTGTAATTTATATCATTCATTTAAACATTTATTGTTCGATGAATTAATTAACTAAATAAATAAATAAATAAATAAATAAATAAATATCTTAGTGATATTGACGTTTTAATACATCAGATTGGGATGAAAATTTGCACATAGGAGTTATTAGGGACAAACAACTGATATCACTTATCCTTATTAAAAACAGGGATCAGCCAAAGGGGTCGTCCATATTGACTATTCATTGTTGATGCGATATGGTCGTTATTATACATCGGATTCAGACGAAAATTGGTACACGAGGGTTTTGAGAGATGAGCAATGGATTTCAGGTATTCAATTCAGTTTAAGGGTCCGGCAAAGGGGTTGTCCATATAAACCTTTCAATATTTTTGCAATATCGACGTTATTATACATCGGATTTGGATGCAAATTTCCACACGGTAGTTTTCAGGGACGGACAATCGATCTCAGATGTCAAATATTTTGCCAGGGGTCGACGAAAGGGGTCGTCCATATAAATTAATTTTACACTATTTGTAGCAATATTGCAAAATTATACAATGGATTGCTTTGAAAATTTGCACACGGGAGTTTTGACGGAAGAGCTATCGATTTCAGATGTCACATTTTATATAAGAGCCCCCGAAAGGGGTTTAGCTTTTTGGCAATAATTGCGTTGTTATGCAATGATTTAGTCGAAATTTATACCTACACGTAGTTTTTGATTCCTGATTTCATATTTAGTAGCAGACGACAGACGAACAATGAATCTGGAATATGCTTGGCAATTGACTTTCATACAAACTGTTCATGACATATTCCAAGTTGAAAGCGAAACGGAATTCGTATGGGATCAGCTAGTTATAAATAAATAATTCGCATATAAATTTGAAGCACAGTTTCATAGTTTCAAAATTTAAAGTTCCGAAAAGATTGCCATAAGTTAGCTACATAACTACAATACTTTTCAGATTTGAAGTTTTCAAAGTAAAAAATGGTCTCGGAACATTAAAGTTTGAAATTATAAAGCCAAGAAAAACTCTTAAATTACAACAAAAAAATATTGTTTAAATATATTGTTTTAGAACTCAGTTTATTCATTTATTAATTTTAAAATTTCAACATCAATACAGAAAAAGAAAATGGAAAAGATATGTATTTAGATAACACTTAAGAATTTTATATTCTCGATATTCGTAACAAGGTAAGTGTTTTCTTTGCGAATCTTAAAACCTTAAAATTTAAAAAAAAATCACCAATGAAAAGAAAATCACACAAGGCAACAAAATTGATGCAAGGAATGTCAGAATTGATTTTGAATTTGAAGAATTCAAATATACAATAAGTTTTCTCTGTCATTTCTAGTTTTCGAGATAACAAATAAAAATAGGTAATGTTCAGTTGATCAATTTTTGTACTTTTTTTTACAAAATTTGGAATATAACAAATACTTTCAAAATAAAGATTCAACTTTCCTGAAGACCGCGAATATTTTTGATTTTGAGAAAAAAATTTATGGAAGTTTTCTTGTTGTAATTTTTTTCCAAATACGCAAAAAACGATGAAACACAAAAAAAAAGTTTTAGTAAATTGAGTCTTTGATATGAACACTCATTCGTCCCAAAAAGTTTTTTCCGTTCGAGTCCCTGGCAGGCTTCGGACTCTTTTCAGAGCCCAACAAGAGCGGTGTAAAAATCAGCTCCACTCTTTAAATTTTGTTGTGAGCGGAGCAAGAGTGGTCGATTGGAGCGGAGTGACAATACACACAGCCCAGTAAACATGAATCGGCAGAGAGGTTACTCAAATCGACAGAGGGATCGTATCGATCTCTCTTACGATTTTGCATCATCTAATCGGCAGAGAGGAACACACCATACGCGTGCCTTGGGTGAGTGCCACGAAATAATCTAAGACACGCCCTCCAGAGAAACACACGAAAACAATCCGAATCGTATGTTTTCATTCGAGCGAGACGCGTGTTTGCGTGCCTGAGAAGTCGACTGCTACGATTCAAAGCATACACGGGACACGGAGACAAAATGCGAGCACACCGTACGAGTGTACGATTCAAACTGATTTCGCATGTACGCATTCGTATTCGTTGCCTCTAGGTATCTCGGCAGGACAAACTGAATGAGAATATTTGCGTTCTCGGAGTGTCGCCGAAATTAACCGTTTTATTCTAAGTTCGGTGACTCAACTCTCAATTTTTTGCATGCTCTGTCGATTTCTGAGAGGACACGCTTACTGGGAGGGAGCGTTTTTCGTCACTCACAAAACACTCAAAATTGAAATGAGCGCTCTATAAGAGCTGTTTTTTTGGAAGATGAATCAAAAAATAATAACATCAAGCCGGAACAGATGAGAACAATATATTCTAATACACTTTGGTTACATATAAGTCTCTATTAAACAACAAACCAAACAAGTCACGCTTAGAACCGATCCGAAAGTCCTTTACCGGGTGAAACTAAATTGCTCCCCCACGGTGGTAAAGGTAGCATAAGTCATCTGCTGTATAGTGGTGCTGATTGAATATTGAAAGTTAATTTTACAGTCCGCTAGCTTGTGTCGGAGGTGTTATCAACAAGATATTTTTTTTGGAATTAGATTGTTTAGAATTCGTGAAATAAAATCAATACCTACTAGCATACACTAACAAAGAATGCCCCTAAATGTTTGCCAGAAACAAGTCGTTGTCATGGACTTTTATGTGACTAACAATTGTTACGGGCTACAATTTTGACCAATATATGCGTTTTTGAAAAAAGCTTAATTGTTTCGGTAAATCATGTTATTTTTCAACCAAATTTAAAATAATAACATACCGTCAACTGGGGCAACATGCAACACTTTTCAACTAAAATGGCTTCTAAAGAACCCACGTCCACAGATTATAATAACCTTTATGCATCAAAAGTTTTAAGGTTGATGGGATATCAAATTGGCGTATTGAGATAAACTATTGGTTTTTTCAGTTATTCTTAATTTTCAAAAAACATTCGATTTTCACTATACTAAGAAAAAGGGGTAACTTGCAACAAACTTAGTTTTAAATGAAAAATCTAATTAAAACGTATATAAATGTATTGTTTTTGATAAATTTTTGATGCCATAAGAACCATTACGCATAAAAACACCAATTGCAGTAAATTTAGGATCTGTTGAAACTAATTTTTGAATTTTTTGTGAACATAAGGATGCTGCATACATTTAGGGGTAAAAAATACTTTAAAAAATTCTACTAGCTGAAATCATAAAATAAAATGTTTGAATGAATGAAATTTCAATGCTGACAAACGCGTGATGCAAAACAATCATATTCCAGCACATGGAAACGAGATTTACAAGGTGTCTCTTCGATTGACATTTTGTTGCATGTTACCCCAGACTGGTAATTGAATTAAGAAAATATTAATTTAAAAAAATTTGGAGATTGCTCGAAAAATATTTTTATACCGACAGTTACAAAAAAAAATAAACCAGAAAGAAGTTTGTAGGTGATATCATTAAACCATTCCGTCATACTGGGGAAAGTATTTTACGGCATCGAAAAATGTTAAAATTTGTACATGTTTTGGAGTTTTTTTTTATATTTTGAATGAAAATGAAAAAACTTTAAAATACTAACTTAAGATGTGAGAAATTTTTTCATCATCATTTTGTAGGCATTAAAAGATAACTTGTTTTCATTATATAAAATTAAAAATAAAACAGGGCTGTAGTAATCAAATGTTGCATCTAACCCCGCTGTTACATGGTGCCCCGTTTGACGGTACTTGAACTGAAAGAGGATGTATTTAATGACTAAAATTCACGCAAAGTCTACTAACACCCGAATAAACGAAAAATTAGAGGGAAAATGAAACGTAAAGTGGCTTATGATTGTGGGGGACCGTAGTTCAAGATTATTTGCCGAAAATTGACTTTGTGGGACTTTGTCGGTTTTCCGAAACATAGTTTAATATTAATATGCATTATGAATATTCAAATGATTAACATGTGATTTTCAGCGAGTTGTGAAATTCTTAAATAATCCATATGATTCCCCCAGAGATCTAAAAAAAATGGCAGTGCCAGATGTTTTATGTAATTTCTAAGTCAAGTGACATCAAACAGTCATCAAAATGTACGTACAAGATTTTTTTTAAATTTGATAATGAAATTTTCCCCATTCATATATTGTCATAATAATGTAGATATATGTTATTGAGTAGCTGTAAACGATAACTTTACATTACATAAATTTCATTAAACCATTGGAATTTGAATCTCGGCACCAAGCGCTTACACGCTTTGCTTTCAAAGCGCTGAGAATTCCATTAATGAACGTCTTTTTTTGCTATGCAGATGATGGGAAGGACGGTTTCCTAAAAACACACTTTATTTCCCTAAAAGCACGCTCTAAGAGCTACACTGACGGAGCACACATCACTCATGTAAGTGAGTGTCGAACATTTATTTTCGGGAAGCATGAGCAGAGTGTGTGCGGTATTAGCGCTCAGAAGAGCGTGGGTTCCACTCCTCTTTGTGAAGCTTTGCTCTTGCACTTATGAGTGACACCTCAGGAGTCGTCCGAAGCCTGGTCCCTGGAGTGTCAAATCGATACTTCTGACTGAAGCCGCTATATCTTCGTTGTTACACAACCGATTTGTTTAGAATTCATAGTTTTGTAAACTCAAATAGCAACAAAAATCCAGTTTTCCGATATTCAAGCTGAGAAAAAAAATCCCTATTAAAATGCTTACCAAATCGCCAAAATTGATTTATTAACAGTAGATAAATTTATAAAAAAAAAAAGATGACGTTTTTTACCCATTTTGGCATCTTCAGATTCCTTAAATACGAAACACAGAATTTTTGACGATTCGTTTTTCGAACTTTTTGTTAATTTGCAATTTCTCAGACTATCTAACATATAAAATCAAATTTGCGCAGAATTTTGAGCCTATAAACGCAAGATTTTCGCCATAAATTAGTGAATGTATTTGCAAATTTCATTATTGCACTGCACAGTGGTGCAGAACATCAATCGAGCTGTACGAAATTAATAGCGCCCAGGGATGAAGGGATAGACATTTGATGTCTTCAGCAACATTGTTCAGTTTTACATGGAGCATAATCCAGTAAAAAAATATTCGCCAAGGAGTCCATCGATAACGAGATAAAAATTCTACCTTTTTTGCTTTTCAAATTAGGGCTTTGGTGTCTTCGACAAAGTTGTTTATGTAATCAAAATACATAAGTTTGTTGAATATGTCTAAGTCCTATCACATTACCCTCAGGAGTTACAGTCAAAGTAAAAAAAATCTCTTGTAAAAACAGTTTTTTGAACCTGACACGTTGTAGATTGGTTAAAATGGTTCGCTGTCTTTTAAACAAAGTTGTAACAAGCAACGATCTACAATTGTCTCATACATTATGATGGGTTTAGAAGTTGCTGAAGCCCTATAGAAAGCACTTTGTGAATTTCATTGGCAATTTTGGAAGGCTCGTCCATCGAAAAGTGCACATTTTCGCAACACCACCATTTTTGTGATTATTGTTGATGATAAACGAAACCATTATCATTTGAAATTAGCGGGGACCACGGTGGGACTAGTAGAGATTTGAATGATTGAAATTGCATTTGTTGATTTATATTATATTCGAATTATATTTAACTGTACCCTTGAGAGTTACTCATTTAAAAACTTGCCTTGCCCTTCTCTACATGAGCTTTCATCCTTGTTAAAATTTTTAAGTTTTTAATATGAATTTATCATAGTGATTGAAAATGAGTGAATCCAGAAAATTTTCCAAAAATAAGTGTTGTCGAACACATTAAAAATTGGCTCACCTTCGGTGGAGTTAAAAGGCATTTTATTCTACGGCTGAAGATGTCGTTGACAAATCATAACAAGCTTTGTTCATTTGCCATTCCATTTTCATAAAACTATTCAATTCGAATTCAAATAGTAACACAGATGATGAACCTAAGCCTCCATTAAAAGACATTTTCCATGTGTAATCAAGTTCAGCTTCAGCGACCCATTAAATATATCCTAAATTAACACATTAATATTATTAATACCTTTGAACTTGATTTAGTAAAAAGTACATCAAAATAATTATTTGAACAAGGCCAGATCACTTCGATTCAAAAAAATAAATCGATTGTAAAAAGTAATACTTTCCAAATTTAGTCAAGGGAAAACGCGTGTAAATCGATGAAATCGTTTATATAAAAAATCAAATTGAGAACCACCTGCACGTTGTTGGCGGCGTACCACTCCATGGCCTTTTTACCGTAATGGCAAGATGCCAAATCCGGCCGAAATAGTAAGGAATAACCTTGTTTCTTCAGGAAAGGCAGCAGACGTTTATTCAAACACTTTTTCACGTAAATTTCTTGGTTGACAGTCCCGGAAGCTATGAAAAAAAAAACGAACACAAACACTTACAGGATCTCAATGAAACATTATGTTTCCTTGAAGAGATTCTTTTTTTCTTAACTCTAAACGTACATCTTTTGAGGATATGATGGCTAGCATCTTCCAAATGCTAAAACCACCAACCAACCGGAAGTGTACTATGTATGCCGTGACCGGGATTCGATCTCATACCCCCTGGCTTAGAAGACTTGAAAGCTATCCTCTACGCCACGGGCGGCGGCAAAATGCTGCTTTTCAAGCCACAGGAACAGATGGCCAAACCAGACATTTCTTCGCGAACTTTGACAGTTTCATGTGCTAGAAAATATCTGCTACCTTTCCCCTTCCTTTTGCCGTATAAAACTCCTGTCCCGGAAGCTGCCTGTAGTCGGCTTTGACGTAGGTTTCGTCGTCCATTACCACGCAGTCAAACTTCGTCAGCATCGTCGGGTACAGCCTCCGAGATCGCACTTTGGCCGTCGTATTTTGTTTATCATCGTGATTTAGAGTCACTACCTTCTTGTTAGTCGATAGTCCGGCTCGTTTTCAGGCTCGATGCATGGTTGTAGATGATACCCCCAGCTTATTTGCGGCATCTCGGAGAGAGAGTTTAGGGTTTCGCTTGAAACTACCGGCAACTCTCGTTGTCGTCTCAGCGGCTTCCGGTTTTCGATTTCCCCCCGATCCAGACTTTCTGGCTGTCGACAAACGTTCCCCAAACACTTTAATTACATTTGTAACGGTTGATTTGGCAACTTTTAGCGATTTTGCCAGCTTGCGTGCGAGTAGCTCGGATTTTCGCGATGCGCGAGCAAAATTTTGATACGCTGCTCTTCTTCCTTGGCCGGCATTTTGACAACTGAAGAGTGAATTCCAAATCAAAATAGGAGCAATCATCTCCACACACACCTTCAAAATGAAGGGTGTTTAGGTTTTATAAAAGCATAATTGAAAGAAATACGTCATGTTGGTATTGACGAAATTTTGACCGTATCACCCTTTATAACTTATAAAATTTCAACCACAAAAAAAATTTGCCTTTATTTAATTCCCTATGCTCTCGCAGTATTCCCCTTTAAATTTTTTCCTACACACTTTACCATTTGCCGGGTTTGTAGCCTTTTGACCTAGACTGGATCACTCTTGGAAAATGTCCCTTTTCTATAAATATCAAAAATTTATCTCAAAATACAACAAATACTACACCAAACTATACATTCACTAAGGAAAAAAAATTAAATTTCACATAAATCAACCTGCTGCCTCTTAATACTTTGATTTCATCATGAAAGGTGTTTGTTTGCGAACCTCCGAAAAATGGATGTTTCATGATTTTGAATCTACAGTTTTACTTACATTTGATATTTTCCAAAACAAACCAAGTTTTAACCAATTTGAATCTCAACCCCACGAGCTCCAGATTTGAAACAGATTTTTTTTAAGTGCTTCAAATCGAATTGCTGTTCATCGGTCGGCCGTTCGGTGTTTGTTCGAGAAACGATTCTGCAACAGGGTGTATCTGAATTTTCTTTTAAGTTTCGTTAATACTTTTCGGATAGATTTTTCATTCCTTTTCAAAATAGTTAGGACTGAGTTTATCTAAAATGTTTTTTTTTTAATAAAACTACTTGTTTTTTTGTTCGCTGTACATGTTCCCTTGAATAAAAAACTTTGAACCTGATTTTTTTTTTAAATTAGCAAGTCTAACTAAATTCTAAGAATAAATAGGAGAAAAAAAGCTGAAATTCTTGTAACAACAAATAGAGAATATTGTTGATCCTTTTGTGTAATATTTTATTTAAACCAAAAGTTTATCTATTTGGTGTTTTTTTCGATAGCGCGTTTCGTCTACGTCCTCATTCTTAAATATTTAATTATGGAATGTAGATTCCAGTGAAGAATGTCAAATGATATGTGAAGTTTGAAAATAACCTTACCGGAATGATCTTAATGTGATTTCATTATTTTAATATTTAATAGTGTTTGAAAGAAAAGCAAACGAAAATGGCTGTCGTTGTGACTTGTTTTTCGCTAACGCAGTGTTAAATGCGACAAAGCACGGGTTCAATATCGTATTTTCTGATTCGAATTGAGTCAAAAATTGATGCGATGCGTGTTGCTTGTAGGCGATGGATATATAAAAATGGTTTAAAAATGTTTCAAGTTGACCAAATTGAGGAAGATTCTTAGCACCGGCAGAAATCAACTACTATTTAATGGACTTTGGTGAGATCGCTTCTTTTTGAAAATTTAATGCTTTAACATCATATTTATTCTATTCGAATTGCTTGTCAATCCTTTTTGTAAAAAAGGATTTCCCATATAAATGTCCCTTCCCCTACCCATCTGAATACAGCACCTTGGGTCGTATGAGTTCTCTGCACCTGAAAAGTTTATATTACTGTATCAGATCATCCTCATTACGGATTACATTGACTTGTCGCGGTGTGCAATAAGGCACCACACTTATTTTTTAAATCAAAACTTGAAATGCGTGATGCATCCAGATGCGCATTTTGGCATCTTGTGTTGGTTTTGATTATGTGTTGTACCTTATTTATCAGCCAATGCAAGATGTGTGTAGTCACCCAACGCTATGCTATGCTATGCAAAACCAAAAGTTTGACTTTTTTTGTGCCATTCATTTTTAGTTGTTAGATTTCATATCAACCTTCTCGGATAGAGTTGTTCTTTTATCAAAAAAAAAAAATCAAGATTTAAGGACAAGAGGTGAACTGTAGCTTAGGAAAAATCTTCACTTCTATCCAGTAAAGTGAATGAAATTCTAACGAGTAATGTCTTATTTTTAATTTTTTTTTTCAAAAAAGCAATTAAACATAATTTGTTCCATCCAATAAAGTGAATGAAGTTCTTTCGAGTAATGTCCTATTTTTAATTAAAAAAAAAACAATTACACATAATTGATTTTATTGTGAACAGTTTTTAAAAGATTTCACTCTTTCTAAATTTATTAAAAATGGCAAACAATTTGACATACCTTGTGTAAGACTGCAACTTTTTGATTCCAAACATCGTTTCATGCAAAAGTCATGTTAAATTAAAAATATTTGATCCAAATGAGAAACTACATGGCTTTCTTCAGGGATGCGTTATTATATACAACAAATTTGACCTACTTTAACATGAAATCAAAATTAACATGGAATGTAAATTTTAGATTTTTTTTTTCGTTATTCTAAAAATATAACTGTAAGGAATCTGAAAAAAAAAACAATTGTTTTCAAGTCGTAAACATGAACCAAATTTTAAATTTTGAGGAATATTTGAAGACCCCCGGCGCAAACCCGTCGGATGATAAAAAAATGCTTGTAGTTGAAATAAGGCGTAGTTCGTGAGAGAAATGATAGATTATGAAAGGTTAAGTGTAACCGAAGAAAAGTTATAGGGGGAAGTGTTCCTAAATGCGCATGTTGGGTAATATGCGCATACAGCCGATTGGCGATATGGCTGGAGATTCAACGTATCTAATCAGTGCAGTTTGAGGGTAATACGCTATTGAAACATGGCATGAAGAAATTTGATTGCTGTTTAAAGCCAAAAAAATTTAAAAATTCAAACAAGATTTTTGTCAGTTTTGTTATAATATATTGAACTTTAATTATTGTGCGTACAGATTCTGCGAACAAAAATTTTAATGGGTTTTTTTTCTTATTCATCTGGAAATCGGAAATTCAACAAATTGAAGCTTTTGGCAAAGTTGTAAATGATCAGATATTGGAATAAGAGACAGGTTCTGAATGCCCATATCAAGGCAGGTAAAATGCCTATATCAACAAAAATAGATTAGTCTTAATTTTTTTTTACTTTGTATTATTTAAACATTGAATCTACGCTCAAATCATGATCTTACAGAGAAAAAAAAAGAACTTCATGCTGTTCCGATGTAAATACGATATTAACAAAATATTACCATGAAATATGGCCATATGGCATAGTTAACTATGTTTCATGTAAAAGAACTAGTGATGTAAAAAATTTCACCAAATTTTCAGCCTTGACGCATGCCTAACATCCATCCATCTACCATTTTCAATAAAATATTATCAAAATATTGCAAGTGTTAATGCAATATAGCTAAAAACTTAAATATGCGCATTTAGCCCGCCAGTTTCGGAAATCGGCTATTTTGACTTCTTTTATTATAAAATTATTTTCACAAAAACTCTAAGAGATTTCAACAGAAAAATTTCTCTAACGTATATAAAACAGATGTCCGCTCATGTGTATATAGTTTTCAGACTCCTATCTATTGGAATAAGGGAGAAAATGAGTTCTTTCCTTAATATGCGCATATAGCCCGCCTCTCCCCTACCTATCCCTTTGGCTCTGGGGACCATAACTATTTTTAAATATAAGTCACTTTTCATACTCATTCGGTATGGAAACAGTTCAAGAATAAATGTTTATACCAGAAAATAAACATAAATAAAATATATTCTAACTAAAGCGAATTATTAATTCCTATCAAACTAAAACTGAAAACCCGCATTTTCATACAGATTTGTCACGGATGTGGAAAATGTGCTGCTTATGCTGAAATAATGATTGTAATTGATTCAAAAGAGAAAAAATTATCAAAATTTTGATGAGGATTTCCCAAAAGAGAAAAAAAAATCAATTCATCATCCTAGGTCCGAACGGTTGATTCGCTGCTCCCAAGCTACCTAATCCTCAAGTGTAATGAAGTCGTTTGGCACGCCACTGCTGAGGGGTTCAGAGAGACAGAAACATGACATGAATGACGAGGATAAAACCAAGCTGGGGATCCCATTTTATCCACCTTATCACCCTTTTTTGTTTTGTTGGGAATCGCGCGCGTAAATGGAAACGGTAGGTTTGCAGATTTTATAACAACCACCCGGATGTCGCTGCTGCTGTGAGGTCCGAGCTTCCCGGTGTGGTAAAACTGTTGGGAGCGTGTTTTGGACAACCGCCACCCGCGACGGAGAACGACGCCATATTTAAACAGCGAACGGCCAAGGGATTGGGAAAGTTTTTGCTTCCCACCAGGCAAGCACTTTTCCGGGTACAATCGTCGAAAACAATTAATCATTTCTCGGGAGACTTTTGAAACTGGCGTTTCATACATATGATTTCAATTTGTTCTAATTGTTCGGGCTTTCCACAGCCCTTATAGGTAAAAATCAGATTTTAACTTTCTCGCCCTTTTGAAAACCCTCGAAGCTAGTTCCTTTTTCGCTGCGTGCGAATTGTCATGCACTAATGGCGGTTGTCAAGAAAGTGTATTCGACTCCGGCGGCGTCTAAGCAAGTACTACAAGGATAAAAATAGTCCCATAACAACACAGAAACAATAACAATGACGGACACATTTGTAACAATCAGAACCACCAGCCAAGAGAAGCGAATCGTAGGGTAACGGACTTATTTTGGACCGGGTACATATTTTGGACCACCTTTCCGCTGTTTTCCAATATTGCACTCAAAAATCATGTTAGTCATGAAAATTTTGAACAAATATAGTTGAAGCGACTTCTTCCGATTCTAATCATATCTAACATTTCATTTAAATAAGTTGATAACGGAGAGAAAATTGAAAATAAAGTTTTGATTTTTCACAGTTGGACCGAATCAAGGCCATTTCAGAAGGACGTTCCATTATTGGAGTCAACTTTCAAGAGGTTTTTTGCATAACTGTGATAAATTTAACAACCACATACATGTTCAAAGATCTGATAAAACACTTGAAAACTAGTTTTCCAGCCCGAAGAACCAAAAAAACTTGTTTTAATCTTAATTTGACCCATGTCGAAAATAGGTCCTACTTAATTCAATAGGGACTTATTTTGGACCACCCAACAGTAAGTATTAAACTTGCTGTTAAATGTTCAGGGACGTAATAAGACGTTGTACGACTATATGAAAGATATATGCCCACTATTTCAATCACATATTGTAATCCATGTTATTGGCAACGGTTTGATAAGCAGTTGTCAAAAGCTATAGCCTAAAGAAACTTAAAACATGAAACAACTAGACTTGCACCAAGTCCTTATTTTTTATGCTTCATGAAAAATTATTGACAGTTTGGTATAAAAGTTACCACTATTCAAGGTTGAGTTTTTAGAAGAAAAAAAACTTGGTTAGGTAGAAGAGACGAAATATAAACCCGGAGGGATTTGGAAAAAACGACCGCAAATCGGCAAATATACAATAAGTTTAATTTTTGTAATAGTTGAATTACATCAGTTTATGTTAAAACAATTTTAATTAAAAAATTTATCCAACTACAGTTATATTTGTTTCAAAAATTGGAAGAAAATCGTAGAAATGTGTAAAAATTACAAGCGAAAATGTACTAAACTCCAGTTTTTCAGCCCCTGTGGTTATGCAATTTAAAAAAAACTGTTTAAAATTTAATCCAACGATTATTTTTTTCTACGAACAAAAGTTGTTTTAAAGATGATATTTTGTCGATTTTTCAGCGAAAAAAATCTGGCTTCTAGATGGTTAAATAGATAGAATTATTCTCGCACATTTTTATCATTTTGAATCTATGTTTTCTACAGAACTGAAGCCAAACCAAATCAAATAAGGTTTTGGAAGTCAAAATGTCTCAATTGATGTCGCGGAGTTAATGATATCAGACTTTCTTAACTTATCATAGGGTCGCCTGAAGGAGATTTGGGTTTTGAAAATTGATCCTAAAGATAAGCCAGTGGCCAGTGTATAACACTGCAGAACAAATTTCGTCGAGATTGCAGTTTGCTGTCGGAATTTTCAAAACATTTGAAACACGCTATATAACGGAGGAGTTTTTTTTTTGTCAACTCTATTCTTATCGAACAAATAAAACTTGACTACAAGAATATGAAACAACAAGATTAACTGAAGTATTCGCATAATTGCGCAACAATCGCTGTCGTAAATATAGCAAAATTAAAAAAAAAAAACTTATTTAGTTCAAGGGTGGTCCAAAATAGGTCCAGAGGGTGGTCCAAAATAGAAATCTGGTGGTCCAAAATACCAACCAGAGTAATTATCGAAAAAACGCGTTTTTAGGCTTAAATCTTGTTACATTGCAACAAACGACGATATATTTCGAAAGAAAAAGCCTTGATCTTCGTAATGAAAGGATAAAGCAGTTAAAAATTGTAACACGCACATTTTTATTTCAGAAAATAGCATAGCCGCTTCCCAAAGCGGTCCAAAATAGGTCCGTTACCCTATTGCTTTCGTGAAGATATTTCTGCGCTGCTTTTCATTTCACACTTAGGGCTCCCGGAAAGGCACTACTCGTGGTCGAAAGCTTTTGAAAGCTTTACAATGTCAAGCGGCCCGGTCGGTCCAATTATATTAGGGTGGTCTAACCGGTTTTACCGAAACCGATAAACCCGGTAAAACCGTCCATTTTCCAATACCGGAAATACCGACTTTTGAGACGGTAAAAAACCGGTATTTCCGGTAAATTTTTCATCATTCTTTAGCATTGTATCAAAATTGACACAGCTAAATGTTTTTTTTTATCAAATACATATGTATGAGTACAAATACATACTCAAATTTTGTTCAATGAACTTCAAAGTCTAAGGTCAATAAACCTTACTGCAAGGTTTATGTGAGATTTGATTATTGCTAAAGCTTGTCAATGTAACTTTTTCAATTTAAGGTATAGTGGCGTTCAATAGAGCATTTAAAAGCTGCCATCTTTTTCTTAGATGATATTTTTTCATGAAACTCTACACATTTCAGTTCAGCTATCAAACTAACGCTCTGCAACATTTAAAGACTGTACAAGTGTACTATAACTGAAAAAAAGATAGAGCTACAAGAAATTTAAGATTGCTTAACAATAATCACTGTTTTTTTTATAGAAAAACTGGAATTTGGTCAAAAGATGCCAAAATGTTTTATCTATAATCAGGCCGAGCTTATCAAAATCGTTCTAAGCGGTGTCAGGCTTTCACAAACTAAAAATTTCAAACCAATAATGTTGAAAACTGATAAGAAACTTCCTTCTTTGTTTTTAAACATAAATGTTTCAACAGAGTCAGCATTTAAACACATGTTAGAATGTTTGTATGAAATTTCTCTATCAATATTTTCCAGGTAATTGATGGAACTCTGTTGTTTCTTTTTTTTACGCTGTTGAAGCATTTTTTTCCAGACAACGCAGTTAAAAATTTTCTTTAATTTTGCAACAGTGTTGTAGCAACAAAGAGCGTATGGATCAGACCCAAACAACTTTATTTATTGCCGAACATTGACTGGTTTTTTAATAGATTTTTATTTGTATTTGTCCGTTTTAATTTTGGAAAGGCAAAATACATAAATGCGATCACGACCTAGGTTACGGGGAAAACATCCGTATTTTAGACAACAATAATTTATATCTCTGTGAGTCAACCAAAAACTAGGTACCTAATAGTGTTTTGAGTTTTGTTTATTAATAAATTCAGTCATTTTTTAACAAGAAATTTCTTTTTGTCTATCAAATTTCATATCATTTTCATGAAAGACTATAAAAACATTCATTAAATTTGTAAAATTTGTTCTTAAATCTGAATACTGTATTACAAAGTATAGAACAAAAATTCTTTGAAAATTATATAAAACTTCTATATTTTCTGCAACCTCACAGCTAAGTTATAATAATAAAATTACGATGGTGAATATTATAATTATCATGAGAATGATGATAGATTTATTACAAAGGGATCATTTAAAGGCACAATACCATCTTTTTCAATATTGAAAATGTTGCTAAATCTATTGCGTTAAAATTTCTGAGCATTTTATGCAATTAAAACTGCAATATGATGAAACCTGTTTATGATTTCGATATACTTTGAAAAATACCGGTTTTACCGGTTTTATCGGTTTCATAAATTACAAATACCGAAATACCGGATTTGAAAAAAACCGGTAAATCCGACCACCCTAAATTATATGCATTTCACTACTGATGCTGGTTTAAGATTGTTTTTTTTTTCTGCAAACAATACAGAAAGTCAACCTCGGTGGGTAAAAAAAACGAAAACTTGCTTCATGATTTGTTCAAAATCATCTTATATCTTCATAATACTGAACTAAACAAAATTTGAAAAGGTTTACAATTGTTTTGTTTAGTAAAACTACGGACAGGTTTTTTTTTTAATTTATTTCATACGTTTTAACAATTTTCCAACTGAGTGCAATGGAAAGGGGTAAAAACGACATCGAGATTTGAAATCATGATCAACATTGAATATGTATTTTTAAAAGTCAAACTTTTGGTTTTGCATAGCATAGTGACTACACACATCTTGCATTGGCTGATAAATAAGGTACAACACATAATCAAAACCAACACAAGATGCCAAAATGCGCATCTGGATGCATCACGCATTTCAAGTTTTGATTTTAAAAATAAGTGTGGTGTCTTATTGCACACCGCGACAAGTCAATGTAATCGTAATGAGGATGATCTGATACAGAAATATAAACTTTTCAGGTGCAGAGAACCCATGCGACACAAGGTGCTGTATTCAGATGGGTAGGGGAAGGGACATTTATATGGGAAATCCTTTTTGGCAAAAAGGATTGACAAGCAATTCGAATAGAATAAATATGATGTTAAAGCATTAAATTTTCAAAAAGAAGCGATCTCACCAAAGTCCATTAAATAGTAGTTGGTTTCTGCCGGTGCTAAGAATCTTCCTCAATTCGGTCAACTTGAAACGTTTTTAAACCATTTTTATATATCCATCGCCTACAAGCAACACGCATCGCATCAATTTTTGACTCAACTCGAATCAGAAAATACGTTATTGAACCCGTGCTTTGTCGAATTTAACACTGCGTTAGCGAAAAACAAGTCACAACGACAGCCATTTTCGTTTGCTTTTCTTTCAAACACTATTAAATATTAAAATTATGAAATCACATTAAGATCATCCCGGTAAGGTTATTTTCAAACTTCACATATCATTTTACATTCTTCACTGGAATCTACATTCCATAATTAAATACTTAAGAATGAGGACGTAGACGAAACGCGCTATCGAAAAAAAACACCAAATAGATAAACTTTTGGTTTAAATAAAATATTACACAAAAGGATCAACAATATTCTCTATTTGTTGTTACAAGAATTTCAGCTTTTTTTCTCCTTTTTATTCTTAGAATTTAGTTAGACTTGCTAATTTAACACTAGAAGGACCGGCAAATTGAATATACCTATTCGGACCGCGACCAGTCAAAATGACTGGTAAAGGGGAAATTTTTTCTATTAAAATATTTTTAACTTTTTTCTTTTGAAATTAGTTTGTTATTTATTCGATTACATTTTTGTTATAAAATGGAAATATTTTTTCACCATGGGTGCCCGGAATCACCTCATTTTAGCATAGTTGACGAATGCGTGTATGTCATAAAATGAATATGTCAAATAATTATCAAAAAATTAAAACACATTATCAATCTAATTATAAAACATGTAAGATGGCTATGGGTATTGATCATGGGTGCACGGTTTCACTTCAGTTTTGTTTTAGTAGATATTTTCTAGCATCCATCGCTCTGAAATTTTTCAACACGTTGCCTATAAATTATACCTGATATTGTAGGTTTTGAAGCATATTTTTTCTATAAGTAGAGCAATTTACCATGGGTGCACGGATTCACCGCCATTCATCCAAAATCAATTTTTTTGCAGGTTAAAGGTTAAGAATAAAGACTTTTAAAGATTAAAATGAAAATTTGTGTTATAGACATGGCTTTTCACAATGGGTGCACGGATTCACCGCGTTTTAATCAAATATTGGACTTTTTGCAATTTTTTAAAAAGCATTATTAAACATTTTAACTAAATCAAAGTCGAAACCATGTCTTTCATGTTGAGACATAATGATTTAAATAACGATTTTTATTTTAAGCTCCGTTTTTTCATTCCTGGAAATGAAATATTTCAATTATATCTTGAAATAATAAATTTATTTATTTTTTTTTAAAAAAACAGGTTTTTGAAATCGTATATTTATCTGATAAGATCTGATCAACATCCAAGAAATTGGAAAACGGTTACCATGGATCGAGTGAATTTTAGGAATTATATGCATCAAGTTATGTCGTGCGACGGAAAACAGTGGAAATAAAAATAATGAATCAACATTGTCAAATGTACACATTGATTTGTTTTTCCTTAAAAGTTTTTCGATTGACTAATATTGCATTTCTAATGCCTATCATATCTCACTCAAAAATATTTTGTGTTCTGAAACAAGTTGAAAAATTATATAGAAATAATATAATTAACAACGGCTAATTTACAGCCGTGCACCCATATTGAAATATCTTAGCGCCGATGTGGTCTATCAGAAAGGCTGGCGCGAGTCTAGTCTAGGTATGCCAGGTGTCCTGGGTTTGATTCCCGCATCGGCCAAAAAACTCAAGGGTTCAAACCCCATATGTTGCCGACCGGTAAGATGTATTTCCTGTTATAATAAGAATGTTCAATAAGAATGTTGTCAATCAGTTGCCAGCTGGCTATTTTGATTTTGGAATTCACTCTTCAGTTGTCAAAATGCCGGCCAAGGAAGAAGAGCAGCGTATCAAAATTTTGCTCGCGCATCGCGAAAATCCGAGCTACTCGCACGCAAAGCTGGCAAAATCGCTAAAAGTTGCCAAATCAATCGTTACAAATGTAATTAAAGTGTTTGGGGAACGTTTGTCGACAGGAATCGAAAACCGGAAGCCACTGAGACGACAACGAGAGTTGCCGGTAGTTTCAAGCGAAACCCTAATCTCTCTCTCCGAGATGTCGCAAATAAGCTGGGTGTATCGTCTACAACCAAGCATCGAGCCTAAAAACGAGCCGGACTATCGACTTACAAGAAGTTAGTGACTCCAAATCACGATGATAAACAAAATACGACGGCCAAAGCGCGATCCCGGAGTCTGTACACGACGATGCTGACGAAGTTTGACTGCGTGGTAATGGACGACGAAACCTACGTCAAAGCCGCCTGCAAGCAGCTTCCGGGACAGGAGTTTTATACGGTAAAAGGGAGGGGAAAGGTAGCAAATATTTTCAAGCACATGAAACTGTCGAAGTTCGCGAAGAAATATCTGGTTTGGCAAGCCATCTGTACCTGTGGCTTGAAAAGCAGCATTTTCATAGCTTCCGGGGCTGTCAACAAAGAAATTTACGTGAAAGAGTGTTTGAATAAACGTCTGCTGCTTTTTCTGAAGAAACAAGGTTGTTCCGTACTGTTTTTGCCGGATTTGGCATCTTGCCATTACGGTAAAAAGGCCATGGAGATGTACGCCGCCAACAACGTGCAGGTGGTTCTTAAGGACAAGAACCCTCCCAATATGCCAGAGCTCCGCCCAATTGAGAAATACTGGGCTATTGTCAAGCGGAACCTAAAGAAGACCAAAAAACTGCTAAGGACGAGCAGCAGTTCAAGGCAAACTGGCTTTCTGCGGCGAAGAAGGTGGACATGGTGGCTGTACAAAATCTGATGGCAGTGGTTAAGCGTAAGGCCCGGCAATTCGGATTTGGAAAAGCGGAAGCCTAACTGAATATTTTTTCCTGAATTTTATACTAATTAAACTTGAAAAAGAAATTTAATTTGATTTTTTAAATAAACGATTTCACCGATTTAGACGCGTTTTCCCTTGGCCAAATTTTCCAGCTAACATGAAATCGTAATAGAAATGATAATCCAAATCGAATATAAAGACATTTTCAATAACTATCGTAAACACGTTGGTATTGAGTGATTTTTTTTTTCATTCATTTACAACAAGGTTTGCCCAAAAAATTGAATCGGATAGCAGTCTAGTCAATTCGTAAATATGTCTCCAAAAAGTTCAAAATATGTTAATTCGTCATTTACGATTTGAGTGAACTGATTTACGATAAATGGGCGGTCCTTCGATTGACACTCTATCCGGTCTCTTCCTTTGACCGGTTCGTAAAAAGTAAATTTCTCCTATAGAGCTATAGCGTGGACCATGTCATCTGATGAGTTGGCATCGTGGTAAGATACTGGACTGCGAACTCGGAGGACTGGAGTTCAAGTCTCGGTCGAGGAGATTTTTTTTGTTTATTTTGCGTTTTGTTGGAAAATCAAATCGTTGGAATCTTGTCATTGTAGATATATCGCCTCCGCTTTTGTAACTATATGCTATTTTGGTAAGTTTAATACAATTTTTTTATCTGGTATATTTTTTTGAATAATTCTGTTGTTCTTGAGTAAAACCATCATAAATGTTTGCTGGGTTTGACCGTATCACCCTTTACGAGCCGTTTCAAATGAATCAATTGCATAGAACAAACAAAATCATCCAACATTGAACACATTGAAATCAATCGAAACATTATATAAAGGCTAAACAAGTCAAAATCATCATAAAACAGATTTAAACAAGATGAGACAAGGTGAATCATACTGGAAAAAGACATGACATTACAAATCAAGATAAAATAAATGATCAAGATAAATAACCCAAAAGAAACCAAACTGAAAAATGCAAAACAAACTTGAAAAACCAAATAGTTAAAATAAGATAAACAGAGACCTTTAAAATGGTATAGCAGTCATTACTTTAACTGACAATTTCATCAGATCGACAAAAAGATATTACAATTTACAGCCGGCTGCTCTAATTTCCCTCGATTTCAACCGCTTCTCGGTCACAAAATTGAAACTTTGCAAGTTGACTTTATTGACAATTACTCATTCGCGGAAACGCGTTTGGGTAAAAGTTTTAAACGATACTAAACGTGGATCACGCGCCTAAACTTTACCTTGAGTTGTGCTAACGAACGCCTACATCATATGCCAAGAGCGGAACACGATCTACTCAAACCCCGAAACGGCGGCACCAAAAAGTGATGAAACTCTTGCGTCTTACCTGTGCGGTTGAAATACAATTATCCCAGCACACATTTTTACTTGCTCCTTAAATTGTCCCGTGTTATTTTCAATTCATCTCATCCTGCTGTGACAAAATAAGAAAAATGACACAATTTCGCAGCTTCATTTCAACTTTCCTCGAAATAATAACAACGCGCCGGGAAAATGGTATAAGTTTTATTGCTCTTTTTACCGTGTATTTATATATGGAGAACACAAACACACTCGGGCAGGGCTGGGACATTTGGGAGCTTACGAAGGAGGACAGATCTTCTTTCCCCAAAACGGCAAAGAATCCCATCGTTCAGGTTGAACTGGAGCAAATTCGTCCCTCAACATGGCGGCGCGGCGACGATGGTTTTACTTTGGGTCCCTTTTAGTGTTATTTTTTCACCCTTGAAAAAACCGGTTGCGTAACGACACTGCAAATAACTTCCCAGTTGGTCCACAATCCATATGAACATGTAAGGTGTTCCCGAAAATTCGGATATTCCCTCGAGTGTTACCTGTGTACGAAGGTTGTGAAAATAGTTATGCAAATAAGGAAGACACGTAAGTATAAATATCAGCCAGCTACTCGAAGGGGTCTCTCTTCGTGGAAATTTGGATGGCAATTTTTCCTTATGAATGGCAAATGGCGAATTCTTGAAATAGTCGAGTGAAAAATTGATGTGAATTTCACCTTTTGGAACAATGACGTTAGCAAAGAATACTAAATATGTAAAAGAACGACTTCAACAATTGGCAATTATGTTTCGAAGTAACTTTATGGAAAAAAGTTTTTATTCGTTTTCATGAATTTTTTATACTTGCAGGATTTTTTTCCACCTAGCAAGTTCGAAGTATGGCCACGACTGTCTTTAGTAACACGCAAAGCTATTTCCGGAATTACCATGTTTCGGAAAAAAGAAATCGGAGAAATGTATCCAAATCTACTCAAACGAAATTCTGCCAAAAGGCTCGTATCGGTTTTTGGCTACTTCATGTCTTTGCAATGATATTGAAAGTGGTTGTAGGTTCGTCGAGAGCTTTCAGGCTCATTCTTGTTTCATTCAGAGGCGATTGGAAGGCCTCAGAAAGACAGCAAGATCTTATTAACGTTTTAACCCTCCAAAACTGTTCGAGTCAATATGACTCGAAGTACAGATTCAAAGCATATTAATCATCATTTCAATATAGATACTGAAGAACTGGAATTTTAGTGACCAAGTATCTATGTTCTATGGAAATGATAATCTTTAAACGGGTGAAAAACTAAAATTTGAGTTTTTGAAATCGGTTCTTTGAGAAATGAGATACAGCAAAGCAAAGATAAAATTGGATGTCCGTGTTTGAAGTTATTTTTTTTCTATCGAAAAATCCGGGATAAAGGTAAACAAGTTCATCAGAACTCTACATATTTATACACCGTCGAATAAATGTTTTCTTGACAATCCCAAAATCAATGAAGCACTTAAATACTGCTAAGCTGTCAGATATTATAAGCAATGTAAAAATAAAATTGATTTTTGGTACTGTTTTCACACGGAACCAGACTGATAAAAAGAGTTTACTTAACTTTGAAATAATGTTAAACTATAATAAATTATCCACACAATGAATCTTATATCATCAAAATCAGTCAGCAATTACTGTAACGGGAACGACAACAAACTACACGTCAAATTTCTCCGAAACGGCTATTTTGCGAACAGCTTTGGAGAATTATGTTAACGATTTAAAAACGTTTAAAAATACTCACCGAATCACATTCACATCATCATCAAAATTATACTTTTACAGTTACTATTCGTTAGGGAAAGTGGCTTCCGTGAAAATTAAATACAATAAAAAATATGAGGTTTAAAGAAAAGGAAATACATAAGCCGAAAATATCATGAATTTCTCAAAAAAGATACATCTACGACTAACGACTTACGATGACAAGACGCAAATAGCCTCAGTATTGATAAAGTGTTCTGTATTTACACGGTGTGTTTCGTAAAAGGACTTAAAGAAAAAAAAGTACAGTTATGCTTATTTTTGCATAGCCAGAGAGTGAAGCTTTTTCCACTAAAAATTAAAATATTTAGTCGATAGCTTCCCATGCATTTTTTAATTTTTTTTATTTGAAATATTTTAAAAAATGTGTACATTTTGAGTGATTTCTTATTTCAGAGGTGCTAACTCTATAACTGATTAACTCTACTATCTCATCAAAAGCAATGAAAATTTCTCAAAATTATTTTAAACTAGCTGATCCCGTACGAACTTCGTTTCGCTTTAAATCATTGGTACGTCAAAATGAGTTTAGAAAATTAATTCGAAACATTCTTTTGACAATTTTGGGGAAAAAATTCAACAGTGTTTAAAGTCGCTACTATTACTATTACTTGAAATTCAAATTAAACGGTTGATTGGCTTTTTATTAAAATTTATGTAAGAGTGTTTTCTTCTCGATCGGTTGCAAAATCTTGACATTATGGCAGAAACATGTACTATTTGTTTATGTGCACGACTCTTTTGCTTGACCTTCACACTTAAATTGGTATCAATTAACTGCCTCCAACAAAATTATTGCACAAAACACTGAACTTTCAATGAAACCCTCTTTTTCTGTCCCATGGCCCGAAATTCGATAATTGAAACCAATTTTACGTTACTAAAAACTCCCTTGTGCCTTTTTTTCTTTTCAAATTATATGTAAAATACCGTCAGGAACTTGAAAACAGTGAATACAGACGCCCATTCGCCGACCCTTGACACGGAACATGCTACCTGGAGTCAATTGCTCATAGCTTATAACCCTCATCTGAACATTTTCATCTCAATCCGATGCATGATCACGACAATATCGCGAAAACAGTGAGCAACTGACATGGACGGCCTTTTTTTGACCATGATTCAAAATTTGACACATGAAATCAATTATCTTTTCTGTTAAACTCCCATGTGTCAATTTTCATTACAATTCTATGCTCAATCAATAGAATATCGTAAAAACAGTGAACAGATAATAACCCCTTTTGCCGACCCCTGAGTCAAGATTTGAAACCTGAAAGCAAAAGAGCGTCCCTCAAAACTCCTATGCGGAAATTTTCATCTGAATCCAATGTAGAATAACGTCAAAATCGCAAAAACATCAAAGTTGGGTATGAACGACTCCTTCAGCCGACTTCTGATCCGCAATTCAAAACTTGAAATCGATTGCTCGTTCCTCAAAACACTCATGTGCAAATTTTCATCACAATCCGATGTACAATTACGCCAATACAGCCAAAACATTAATCAGTGAATATGGACGACCCCTGTTGCCGACCCCTAACCCTAAATTTGATAACTGTAATCGATTGCTCGTCTTTTAAAACTCTCATGTGCAAATTTTCAACACAATCAGACGAAAAATAACGTCAATATCGCGAAAACATTATTTGTCTTGTATGGACGACCCCTTTCAGAAGGGGTCATCCAAAAATCTGAAAACATTTTTCATCCTTCCTGGACCTAATGAGTATCCATGCCAAATTTCAGACCTCTAGCTCTTAAGACGGCTGAGTCTATAGAGGACAAACAAACAAACAAACAAACAAACAAACATACAGATAATTGCTTTTTATATAGATCACAGAAAATACCGTCAACTGGGGCAACTTGCAACAATTTTCAACTTCTATGGCTTCTAAAAAAACTTATGTTCACAGATAATCCTACCTCTTATGCATCAAAAGTTTTAAGGCTGATGGGACATTAAATTGGCGTAGTTAGAAAAATTATTAGTTTCTTTAGTTATTTTTAATTTTCTAAAAACATGCGATTTTCACCCTCTTTAGAAAATGGGGTAACTTGCAACAAGCTTTGTTTTTAATGTAAAATCTTATGAACACGTATGAAAATGTATAGTTTATAATATATTGGCAATGCCTTAAAGACCATTACGCATGCAAACATCAATTGCAGTTATTTTTTGGTCTGTAAATACTAATGGATGCTGAATAAATACTAAAGGATGCTGCATACATTAAGAAGTTAAACAATACTACGAAAAACTCTTAAAGCTGAAACCTTAGAAATAAATGTTTGGATGAATGTAATTTCAATGTTAACAAATGCGTGATGCAAAACATTCATATTCCAGCACATGGAAATGAGATTTACAAGGTTTTTCTTTAATTTGCATTTGTTGCATTTTACCCCAGACACCTAACTGAATTATAAAAATATTTCTTCAAAAACATTGGGTGATTGTTCGAAAAATATTTTTACACCAACATTGTTAGTATAGCATGAGGAAACCAGTAAAAATGTTGTAGGTAATATTATCAAGCCAATCCGTCATACTGGGTAAAGTTTTTTACGTCATCGAAAAATTTGAAAGTTGGTAGGGTGATTTGCCAATCGTTGAACAGCTAAGCACATGATTTTGGTTTCTGTGCAGTATTTCGGTCCTATAAATCGAATTCGTTCAATTTTTTTGTCGAAGGTACTCATATATGCTTGGTCAACAAGATTCGAAAGTTGAAATGCTCAAAAATAGTGACATCCCAATTTAAAAAATCATTTAAAACATGCTGTTTTTATCCAATAGTTGCACAGGCAAATCTGATGTCGTTCCTAATGTTGTCCGATTTTTTTCCAATGGTTGCACATCTTAAAAGGCTTTCAAAGGTTCAGCCACCATGTAGTCTAAGAAGCTGATATTTGAAACGAAAGCTTTTTATGAGAACTTCTAGTTCAAATGCAATCCAATTTGGAGATGACGCCTTTTGAAGAAGGTCGTCCATAAGAATCGTCCAATGCCCACTGGGGAAATTTGGACCCATAATCTAAAAAAATATCTGTGGTATCGATCATAGCAATCAGAAAACGAGAGAGTGATTGAATGTCAGTTAGATTATAGAACTACTTGGAAATAGACGAATTATCGGTACTATCCAGCACAATTCAAGTATTCTAATTAAGTAGTTCTTAAGGTTATAATATTGGCGACGAGGATGAAAACTGTAAGTAATTAAATATAACTACGAAATTGTTGAGAAAGATGCGCATCATCAAAGATACAGTAGACTAGGATGATCGGTTCTTAGGATTGTTCGATCTTCCGGAAAAAAGATCGATCTCCGCAATCGATTTGGATGGACGTTCATAGGATCGATCCACCGTAAAAATCGAAGCTTGAAATCGCTCTTTGATAGATCGATATTCTAGGAAGATCAGTTATTACAAACAAGAACGATGTGGACATTGAACGCATTGAACAGCAAAGTGAATAGAAACACTTGTTAGAAGGCAGGCGAAAAGTTGAGCGATGGTAGACTTTGTGAGTAAGTAAAGTTTAACAGAACTTATGTTGTGTAGTTCTGGACATAACCACAGTTTCTATATAATGGGTCTGCCAGTGAAAAACATGTGTAAGGCGGATTCACTATATGGAAAGAGGGCGTTCAGGCGAGTTTGCCACTTTAAAAAAGAACATTTGGCGCTTTCGCCATGGAAAAAGAAATGCGTGAGAAAAAAGTGGAAGAGATTAGGCGGGTTCGCCATTAAAATAAAGATAAGGCGGGTTCGCCAATTTAAAGAAATGATTAGGCGGGTTCGCCATTGGATGAAAACTGATAAGGCAGGCTCGCCATTAAAAAAACAGAGAAGGCGGGTTCGCCATTAACACGTTCGTCGCCACGCTCATTTTGGTAGTTTTGCTAGCCGGGCCCAAAGAAATTTTCAGAGAGAGAAAGCAAAGAGGGAGAACTCCCATATTTGAAACGTGTGGCGAAGCTGAGCGATAAACTCAAGTAAGAGAGCGTCACCTGCTTTTTGATGTGACGGGCCCCCCAGGAAATACACCCGTCTGCCGAATATGGGTGACGTGGCGACGAACGTGTTAAAAAAAAGAGAAGGCGGGTTCGCCATGTATTCAAAAAAAAAAGAGAGAAGGCGGGTTCGCCATGTATTCAAAAAAAAAAGAGAGAAGGCGGGTTCGCCATTATAAAGAAAAAGTAGGCGGGTTCGCCAATTGTAAAAAAAAATTAGGCGGGTTCGCCATTGGATGATGATAAGGCGGATCGCCAATTGTAAAAAAAGAGAGAAGGCGGGTTCGCCATTGTAAAAAAAGAGAGAAGGCGGGTTCGCCATTTGTAAAACAAGAAAGGGCGGGTTCGCCATTTGCTAAAAAAGTAGAAGGTGTCTTCGCCATTTATTAGAAAAAAAAAAGAGAAGGCGGGTTCGCCATTAAAAAGAAAGAAAAGGCAAGTTCGCCAATTGTTAAGAAAGGATAATAAGGTTGGTTTGCATTTGGTTGAAAAAAAATCAATAAAACGGACTCACCACTTGTTAAAAAAAGTTATGGTGGATTGGAAATTATGATGTCCACAGTTTTAAAGGAAACATACCGCTTCTCAGACTAAGATTAATGAAGAATAATGTGTGTGAAGTAATCAGAAAATGTGAAGCTATCAATAGATGTCAGTCTGGTGAATACTTGGGAGAATAATGCACATCATATTCTTCGATGTCGACGTGAGACTCAAAACAATCTAGATGATGGTTTCTGTGAAGAAGGAATCTTCATTTAAAAGTAAGGGAGGAATGTGGTATCGATCATAGCAATCAGAAAACGAGAGAGTGATTGAATGTCAGTTAGATTATAGAACTACTTGGAAATAGACGAATTATCGGTACTATCCAGCACAATTCAAGTATTCTAATTAAGTAGTTCTTAAGGTTATAATAATATCGAAGCCACGAGTTTCAGAGCCTGGAATCAGGCGCGGTCATAAGGGGGGGGGGGGTGATCGGGGTGATAACCCCCCCCCCCCAAGCGGCAAAAATCCGTTACAAAATAAACAAATGCGTTTCTATCATTTCGTCAATCTTAAATTAGCTAATAACAACAGTATAGTTCTGTGGTTTTCAAAGTGGTCTCTACCGCCCCCAGGGGGGCGTTGAGATCATCTAAGGGGGCGTTGAGTCGAATTTTGAATTTTGGGAGGCGTTGGAAGAGCTCTGGGGGGCGGTGAGGCTATATTGATTTTTGATACCAAAACTTATCGTCCTTCTTGAATCTTCAGGAAGGTTTGATTTGCGCTTCACAGGCTTGTTTGAAAACTTTACAAGTGTAAACTGTAATTTGAATATTTGACCCATTTTTCGTCACCAAATAGAGGTTTCAATGGGTTTTTATCTTAAATTTGCATTTTTCTCTCTAATTGAACTATCCCTTTTAATGAAAACCTTGTAAATAAAAAAAAAGAAAAAATGTGAAATAATTTTCTCGAAACTTCAAGATACAGAGCATACATTAAATTTATATTTTTCGTGGAATTTTCAGCATTTTTGATGCGAAGCCTGACGAAGACCGAATACACCTGCTCTCATTAGATTATGAATAAAATGTGTAGAATTCACCATTAATTATTTTGTAAAAATTTCAGATCTGCAGAATTAGTCCAGTAAATAACAAAATTGTTAGTTCTTTTCAATAAAATTTTCCTTGGTAATACATTAGTCTGAAATCTTGGAAATATAATGAAATCATTATTGTATTAGGTTTAATTGAAATTTTAAGTTTTGTGTAACTTTACAGTCCCAACACACGCACTATCACTTAAACTTTGAACTTCTACTTACTATGATAGTTTTCATCCTGACTTATATAGAAATCGCATTTTTGAATCAAACACTAAAATATTGTACCTCGAGTTACTTTTGATCCAATCGAAAATACTTTTCAAAAATTTCTCCATGTTTACTTTATTTTTCAAGAATTACTTAGCAAGTTTGGGCAAAAAAAACCTCAAAAAGTCCGATTTTCTTAGAACCTTTATATCATTATTCATAAATATTATGGAAAACACAGGATTTTCGAGATAAAAGTGTAAAAGTTAATCTATTTATTAAAGAATTTGAACAAAAAATATCACCAGAAAAAAGAGTTATGGAAGTTGAAAGTTGAAAGTTAGTGGCTAAATTTTCACAAAATTCGTGCTTAGGGGGGCGGTGAGCTAGGAAGTTCAGCAAAAGAGGGCGGTGCGTGATAAAAGTTTGAAAACCACTGGTATTGTTGATCTTAGGCCAAAGTGAATTGAAAATGATCAAATTTAACTGAAGCGTGAGATTCATCATGCTTTGTTCTTCTCATACTTTTTTTAGTTATCCTTCTGTACACTGCGGTTCTTCGTCATTATTAATTCGAACATTCTAGAAGAATTAATGTAATGATATAAGAATCTTAACTTCAACAATTTACACCGATTATAATAAACATCTCTTGAAATCTTTGTATTGAAATGATCATAGGAATTTATGGACATAAAAATAAAATTAAATTGCACAAATCAAGTCTATAAATCATTTACTCTCAAATATCATTGTTTGAATTCCATCTTCGGTACTCAAAATTCAAAAATGCCGTAAACGAGTGGAATAATAAAAATATTAGGAAATTTTCTGAAGTGCGTTTCCATATGCATCTTAACAAACATATATCGTGTAATTACTTATTTTGAACAACTAGTTTAAAAAATAAATTATAAAAAATCAATTAAAACGAGGATATTTCAAACAATAAATTTTCAATAAAATTTCATATAAAAATATTGTTTTCAAAAATTCATATTACACATCTTTTCATCTTCATCTTCATCATCTTTTATTCATTTTAGAATAATATTTATTTCAATAAAAATTTAGAAAAAAATAAATTTCTCAAAAATACAATGCTATTCCATTGCATTTAAAAAAATGTGCAGATGATAATTAAAAAATATGGGAATCAGATCTTCAAAAAATAAAAGTGTATGGGGACTCACCGACCAAATATCTGGATTATGCCTAAAATGATTTAGAAAGGGCTAAATTTTCCATATCTGAAAAATAGTGCAACAGTTTATTTTCTTTTAAAAATCTTCTATAAACACACCTTGTTTGTGTTAAACAATGAAAACACTAAAGAGAATTGGCTTGTGATAGAGCTCAGTTGGCAAGTCTGTTGTCTCCTGAGCCGATGTCCGTGAGTTCGAGCCCAAGAGTAAACATCGAACACAGTTGTACCGGATAGTTTTTCAATAACGATCCGCCAACTGCAACGTTGATAAAGTCGCGAATGCCATAAAGATGGTAAAACGACTATAATCGAAACAAAAAAAAAAAAAACTAAAGAGAATTGATAGAAGGGTAAAATTTATCCATATTTAAAAAAATAGAACCAGTTTGATATTGGCAAACCGGAGAGGCGAGACGACTTATTTGAATATATATTTATTCCAAGTATTTGTTTGCCTAAACTAATTTTTTTTTGTAATAGGTTAGAATAAATATATAATGCTCTCCACAAACTATTCAAAACGAAATTTGATATTATGAAATATATCAAAGAACTTGAACTGAAATTTTAACCGTTTTGGTTATGTAAGAGGTAGAAAAAAAAAAGGTTAATTATGAGGTTTAACTCGAAAGAGATTAGGAGGTCCTGACTTCAGAGATTAATTAAATGTGGCTCATGTTTTGAGTTATGCACGTTAAGAAAATCTATCTTTTGAAAAATTTAAACTATTTTTAAGTGTGCATTGTTTTTATTTTCGAATACCATTTTTTGTTCAATTTGTTGAACAAAGAATCGATTAAATATCCATTGTAATAACACTACTTTACATTTAAATATGAAGTGGGGAGGCTTCAAAATTCATTGAAAAGAATAAAAAGAAACTTCTAAACATATAGAATTGACGAAATTTATTTCAGCGTGTATTGCGGTTTAGATTAACACGTTCGTCGCCATGCTCATTTTGGTAGTTTTACCAGCCAGGCCCAAAGAAATTCTGGGAGCGAGAAAGAAAAGAGGGAGAGTTCCCAGATTTGCAACGTATGGCTAAACTGAGCGGCTTACTTGAGTAAGAGAGCGTCACCTGCTTTTTGATGTGACGGGGCCCCCCAGGAAACGCACCCGTCACCCGAATATGGGTGCCGTGGCGACGAACGTGTTAAATGTTTAGTTTTTTTTTCTTCTGCGAGCTGTCTAGCAATATTTCAAACACTAAATAGATTATTTTTTAAATATTGTCGCGGAATTTTTAATAACTTTACCAAATCTCAAAAATCTTGTTGGCGTAAGTATGTACATACTAAATCGGGTTTCAAAACAAGTAAAAAAAAATACTTTTAAGATGAATCTTAACTTGAGGAAACCCGGGCATATGCATTTTTTTTAATCAAAGCAATTCCTTTTAAATCAATCACGATATGGTAGTTGAATTAAAAGAAATCTTTCGATTGCTTTGATTCAGTAGTACATAAAGTCTGTTTCACATTGGCGATTTGCAGCTCTAAACGACGTTCAGAGGGCACTTCGATCAAAATGATGATGATAAGGGCTCAAATGTCAAAACCAGTAGAATTTTTCGAAAACATCAAGAAAAATTATAAACTTTCTGAATTGTTTTTCATATTCATTGGGATTTTATTTGAGGAAAAGGTAAGAAAATGAGAATTACACAATCTTTCATATATTTTAAAACCTATTCGTTTTTGTATCTGCGTTAATTTTTAGGTTTCCGGTAAAAAAAATCGTGATATGCCAACTAACAGCGGTCTGGGAAGTTCATGCTTTTGGAATCAAGGCGTGTTTTCATATTTATCAAGAAACAACTCGTAATATTATAATCTCCAACAAAACTGAGGGTACTGAAGAATTTATCGGATTAACAAATTTTCCATTTTTAGATTCACGTCGAGTTTGAAGAAATATAACTCTGGACAAAAAACTAAACGCTCGTACCAACAAACATTCAGATAATAAATGTTGAAGAAAAAAAAGAGAAGAAAAGAGAAAAGTGCTAGAGAAAGTGTGTGGATAAAATCGTTTCCCTGCTTTCAATATGCTATTCGCGAAAGAAGGAAACTGCTTAAAATAATAGAAAATTTGAATATAATGGAAATAATTTTGAACGAAGGTCGTTTCAAATATGTTTTTCAAAAGATCACTTGTTACTACCCAACAACAATTGAAAACAAGCACGTGTCCACCAAAGCATTTAAAAACTATTTCAAATATTATGATGCTTTTCTAATTAAGGAAACTCCTCAAAAATCACAAAAATTGCAGGATTTAATAAGGTATCCAAGTTGAAATGTAAAATGTTGAATTCAGTTTAAGATTTGAAAATAATTTAGACGATGGAATTTTTAAAGTAATTGAAATATTTACCTTTTTTTTTAAATTAAGGAAAATTATCAGATTATTGGATTATCAAACTTTGATAAAGGCTAGTAAATTGACTTATAATTCATAGAAATTTTGCAAGGTCAAATGGAATAAGAATTAATCAAAAATTTTGTGGCAACGAATTCAAAAAGAGTAATAAAAAAATAAAAACTTTCCCAGGCTAGGAAACTCAAATTAAATTTTGTAAGAAGCTCATGGTTGTATTTATTCAAATGTTTTATTTGGTTTGTGTTTCAAGTTCTGAACCATAAGTTCTCAAACTTTAAATATCTCTTTTTTAATTTAAAGATTCATGGCAACATTAGGAACAGAACCAGACGATCGTTATTAAACTTCAACTAATTCTTTTTATTTGTCCATAATTTGTGGGGTTCTGAAATTCAGCTCGGGTTGAATACTGATAATCACTAATCTTCTGGAAATGGTGGGGAAAAGTGTCTCAAATTTGAAAGTTTCCACAAAAATCGTAATTTTCTTAACCATTTGTATTCACTGCCATGTTAAAAAACAGCTATCATCACCCTTTTGTTTGTTCCGTAATTGAAATCCAGTTGGCGTTGCATGTCAAAAAGTTTTGCTGCAAATCGCCAATTGGCGATCGCCAATTGGCGATTTGCAGCAAAACTTTTTGACATGCAACGCCAACTGGATTTCAATTACGGAACTAACAAAAGGGTGATGATAGCTGTTTTTTAACATGGCAGTGAATACAAATGGTTAAGAAAATTACGATTTTTGTGGAAATTCTCAAATTTGAGACACTTTTAATGACTGAATCAGTTAAGAAAATCTCGAATTTACTTATTTCTATGCTATTCATATGAGAAAATGAAGTTTTTCATGATTTTCCTGGCAAAATTCAATTTATAATTTTTAGATTCAAACCGCAAGGTTGAAATGGATATTTGGGACATCATGAAATTAATACGTTAAAAACATAGGTTTACAGCTCTTTAAATTAAAAAAGAGATATTTAAAGTTTGAGAATATGAAACTTATGGTTCAGAACTTGAAACACAAACCAAATAAAACATTTGAATAAATACAACCATGAGCTTCTTACAAAATTTAATTTGAGTTTCCTAGCCTGGGAAAGTTTTCATTTTTTTATAACTCTTTTTGAATTCGTCGCCATAAAATTTTTGATTAACTCTTATTCCATTTGACTTTGCAAAATTTCTATGAATTATAAGTCAATTTACTAGCCTTTATCAAAGTTTGATAATCCAATAATCTGATAATTTTCCTTAATTTAAAAAAAGGTAAATATTGCAATTTCTTTAATAATTCCATCGTCTAAATTATTTTCAAATCTTGAACTTAATTCAATATTTTACATTTCAACTTGGATACCTTATTTAATCCTGCAATTTTTGTGATTTTTGAGGAGTTTCCTTAATTAGAAAAGCAGCATAATATTTGAAATAGTTTTTAAATGCTTTGGTGGACACGTGCTTGTTTTCAATTTTTGTTGGGTAGTAACAAGTGATCTTTTGAAAAACATATTTGAAACGACATTCGTTCAAAATTATTTCCATTAAATTCAAATTTTCTATTATTTAAAGCAGTTTCCTTCTTTCGCGAATTGCATATTGAAAGCAGGGAAACGATTTTATTCACACACTTACTCTAGCATTTTTCTCTTTTCTTCCCTTTTTTTCTTCAACATTTATTATCTGAATGTTTGTTGGTACGAGCGTTTAGTTTTTTGTCCAGAGTTATATTTCTGCAAACTCGACGTGAATCTAAAAATCGAAAATTTGTTAATCCGATAAATTCTTCAGTGCCCACAGTTTTGTTGGAGATTATAATATGTGTGTTCAATGGAAGTTAGTCGAAACAGGTTGAAATAGGTCGAAACAAGTAGGAATGGATTTTGACAGTTGGTAATCTGTCTCTTTCCAATTGACTTCGACCGATTTCAACCAGGTCGTCCGTTGAACATACTTACACCAATACTAATGCGTGTTTTGTGCGTTTTGCACACGAATTTCTAGACAGACCGAAACAGATCACGCGAAAATTGAAACGCGTATCGTAACGGGCTAGAAAACAAGCTTATATGCATGGAATCCTTAAATGTATTGAAATAAAAAAAATCGTAATATTAAATGAGACTGAACAAGCGATGATGGGACAATCTGAATTTATTGCAGAGTTCCGCGACATTTTGGCGGTTTGCTTTTTGTGGACGTGTTCACATTAGTAGACCATCTTGGTCTTAGCCGTCCGCAAACAAAAGATGAATAACAAAAATTGTTGGCGATATGAGGCTTCGCTCCTCAGGCCATCAAACTGAAAAACCAACAACAACAACAACAAAAATTGCGTGGACTTGTTTCAAACGCATTCGTGAGGTAAAACCATTAAATTTCTTATAAATAAGATAACTTTATGACAAGTTTTTATTTCATTCATTCCCCCCGGGGCAAGTGCAAACGTCTTCTACCGCACAGCACAGGAATAATTGTAGGAAGAGTTAGCACAGCGACAATCGACTCGAAAGTTTCGAGTCGAAACACACAGACCCGACTGCCGACTGAATCCAAACATCCAGAGCACTTGACGAAAATGAAATGGCGAGAACGAAACAAAAACTTGCTCTCTGTCTGACACACACGCTGCATGTGTGTTAGTGTGGTAGAAATGAATCCTGCTTTCGAGCTGGATCGGTTTCGACTAGTTTCGATCGATTTCAACTTGCTCCGTTGAACAACGACCAGACCTGTTTCGACCAAAACATGAGCCCGTTGAACAACGACCACTTGACAGAAACTAGTCGAAACCAATCGCTACTTACGATTGAACGCAGCTAATATTACGAGTTGTTTCTTGATAAATATGAAAACACGCCTTGATTCCAAAAGCATGAACTTCCCAGACCGCTGTTATTTGGCATATCACGATTTTTTTTTCCGGAAACCTAAAAATTAACGCAGATACAAAAACGAATAGGTTTTAAAATATATGAACGATTGTGTAGTTCTCATTTTCTTACCTTTTCCTCAAATAAAATCCCAATGAATATGAAAAACAACTCCGAAAGTTTATAATTTTTCTTGATGTTTTCGAAAAATTCTACTGGTTTTGACATTTGAGCCCTTATCATCATCATTTTGATCGAAGTGCCCTCTGAACGTCGTTTAGAGCTGCAAATCGCCAATACAATCTGGTCGCATTTTTTCATTTACTGCAGCGCCCCTCGTTGTCACATCGCGAATCAATTGACAGTGTTTTGATCCGGATGGTTTGTTTACTTAGTGGTGAAAGTTTCATCAAGATTGAAACAGTCAGTCAAAAGTTATCGACGATGGAACGCGAAAGGCGAGAGAAAATTCTGCACACTCACGTAGAGAAACCGACGTGGTCAGGGGTAAGGATCGCGAAATTCCTGAAGAATCCAAAATCGACTGTAATTTCGGTGGTGCAACGTTACCGGGAGACCCTTACGGTGGATCGAGCAAAACAAACCAGGCATAAAAGTGGAACATATGACCGGAAGCTGCGAGCAAAGTTAATTCGATCAGTTCACAATAATCCTGGAATATTCTTGCGTGATTTGGTGAAATAGTTCAAGACGAACCACAGTACAACTCGACAAAGTATCATGCAAGCTAACACTCCAACAGGACGCTGAAACAAAACCTGGTTGCTAAAACCATGGCAAGGAAGTTGTACGAGAAAGTGTTGACCAAGTACAACGGATGCATTTTGATGGACGACGAAACTTACGTCAAAATGAATTTTGGACCCAGTAACCCAGTAACAAATTTTACGTTGCGAAGCGTAAAGGGAATGTTGCGGATAGATTCAAGTTAAATTTGCTCGTATGTTGATGATTTGGCAAGCGATCTGTAGTTGTGGGAAGAAGACTAAGATTTTCATCACTGGGGACACAATGAATGGAAAAGCTTACAAAGAAGAATGTCTCCAGAAAAGGGTTTTGCCATTTATTCGGTCCAACAAAGGTCCGGTGAAGTTCTGGCCGGACCTGGCAAGCCACTACAGCCGAGGTGTCTTTAAGTGGTATAAGGAGAACAAGATCGATTTTGTTGAAAAAAGTATCAATCCATCAACCTGTCCGGATTTTCGTTCCATCGAGAAATATTGGGCAATAGTTAAGGGCAAATTGAAGAAATGTGGCAGAACCATTAAAAAACCCGCTCAAATGGAAAAGTGGTGAAACAAGATGGCGAATGAGGTTACCAGCAGTACTGTGCAGAAAATGATGGGTGGTGTCACAAAAAAAGTTCGAAAATTCATCCGAAAAGCTGACGAATGATTCTTATGTATGTTTTTACTTAAAGTGCAATAAAAACCCTACTAAATGACATTTTTACTTTTGTTGTACGTTATTTCTTTGCGGAGGAATGATCAATTTCACCCGACCAGATTCTATGTGAAACAGACTTTATTATTCAACCAAGCAAGCTCACAATACGTAATAGAATATCAATTTTTCATTTTAAAAATTGGTCTTCAAAAATTTGTAACTTTTTGTTATAAGAAAAAAAGAAATATTGGTTGAAATTTAAATTAAAAATAAAAAACTAATTTGAAATGTATCTATTGCTTAGATTTCAAATCCCCAGGCAGGAAGCTGGAATGGAATTATATTCCTAAAATTTACGATTCCTTCATTGAAAGAAAGAAACAATCATCTTTTTATTGAGTCTCTCCTACCTTTGATCAATAACCAATCAAGTCGGAATGGTTCATTACATTTCCGATAAACTCACTAAAATTGGAAATGAGTTTTCAATTTACTTCAAAGCCCACGAGAGATTCTTTCGCCTGATGGGAACATTTTTGCTGGAACATATTCAATCAGAAAAATTTGCAACCTATTAAGTCCCACGAGCGGGTGGCGAATCAGCTTCCATCTAACGAAAACGGGTTTCACTATCTCCCGAGAAGACGGGTTGAGGGTGGAAGCAAGACAAAAAAAAAGAAACAACGGCCGATCGAATCTTCGATTGATGATGGTTTGGTTTTTGGTGTTTGAGTGTGTTCGACGAGGTTTGAAAAGCATCTTTCAAGCGTGTGATCGGAAGCAGCATCACGAAAGCAGACCAACAAAAAAAAACTTTCCCAGTGGTCCCTCCGTCCCATAATGGCTGCTGTGGGATTGTGTTTCAATTTACAACCCCCAATCCAATTCGAGGGATAAAAAAAACTTTCACCGGAGAAATAGGAATTCATTTGGCAACGTTCCGGTTGAATCATTGGATTGTTTGTTTTTTCATCTGAAGTACAAAATTTTTGCAATGATTTGGAATAGATATTTTGTTTTATTATTTGTTGAAGCGAATGAACTTTTCCCGGTCAAAGATAACTTCGGATGAGAATATCATTAATTTGTTGGAATCAGAAAAAAAAAACATTGGTCGACTACTGTCTAATCCATTAATTTGAGTGCATCTGAATTTATAATCTTGAGTTTTGGGAAAATTAACTTAAATATTGTTACATTAGTTTTTCTTTATATTTTTTTTTCAATTTTCTCAACGAGCAAATCCCGATGAATGATCTTGTCGATGACCGCGAATAAAAGCGACCTAAGTTTTAACGAATCTCGCCAAAAATTTTGTTAACAAATCGCTAATCTTTTCACATGAGACCAGTGAAAACGTCTAATAAAATATCTAAAAAATTATCAAGTAAGAACACTCATTCGGTGATTTTTTGTTAAATAACACTTGAGGAAATAAATTTGTATGACTTAAATTTTCGCAAAACTCAGCGAAATATAAAAAATACAAAATACACTGATTTACATTAGTATTCGACTTAAGCTAACTCAGCGCATTTATTTAAATTATAAGTAACTTTAATACTTTGTGATATTTACTTTATGTATCTATGTTCGGATCAAAAAGTAGTCAAACTAAATAGGATGTAAATTGATTATTGGTTTGTTTAAAAAAATCAAAGTATCTTTCTTTTTAAAGTTCAATCTGTATAAAAGATGGAAAAAATACTCAGTAAAGAATCCGGTCGACCTAGTCAAAATTGGCGAGCCTTTCGTTTGACGCCACCCATCAGATTTTGTACCGTAACCATATCCACTTTCTTTGCTGGAGAACGCCAATTTGCTATGAACTGCTTCTCGCTGCTTATAGTTGTTTGGGTCTTCTTAAGGTCCTGCTTAACTATCGCCTAATATTTTTCGATTGGGAGAAGTTCTGGTGTGTTGGGAGAGTTTCTACCCTTAGGCACAACCTGAACGTTGTTAGTGGCATACCACTCCATGGCTTTTTTCATAATGGAAGGACGCCAAATCCGGCCAAAACAGCACAGCAAAGCCATGTTTCTACAGGAAAGGCAGCAAACGCGTTTGAAGATAGTCTTTTAAGTAAATTTCCAGTTTGGCGGTCTCGGCTGCAACAAAATATCGCTATTCAAGCCCTAGGCACTGAATGCTTCCCAAACGTGGAAAAATATGATAGTTTAATATGCTTGAAAATGTCTGCCACCTTTACCCATCTGATTGCTGAATAAAAC